>NC_041708.1:10794312-10991812 GCF_900700375.1 Denticeps clupeoides | reverse complement strand
ACTACCATTTGAAAAAAATTGGTAAGCTTGAAAACATGGAGATTCAAGCATGGTCTACAGACTTAAACTCCATTAAAATTGTTTGGGTGAACTGGACAGAATAGGGAAAGCAAAGCACATTTGTGGGAACTCCTGCAACATTAGAGTTGGGAAGAATTTTGTGAAAAATAATATGTGAAAAAAAAAACAGATTTATCATTAATGTTCTGCTACAATAAATAAATAATTCATTGAATTCTTCAAAATGGCTTCATCTTTCATCTAACCACCACAGAGTAGGTGTGTCCAAACATTTTTTATACTTTTTTTAAACTGATGTTTTGTTGGAGGTCTCTGGGTGTTTAAGACTCTGTGGGCTGTCTTTGAAGATGATTGCTGGTGTCAGAAGATTTAAGAAGTGTAGATTTAGACATAGAGGTTCTCTGCTGGTCCGCTATGACAATTGAGGCTGGTATAAGCTGCCAGGTCTGATTCCACACTTCACATGGCTTGGAGTGGCAGGCCAAAACCAGATTTTTATAAATGGGCATGCATGTTGCTTTCACAAATAAGCTATCTCTCACAGTTTCATCGTCACAAATAATTCTATTTTTCTATTATATAATTCTATAATTCTATTAAAAAGCCTTTAAAATGTACTTCAAAATCTTTTTCTGCTTTATCTGGGTTCCAGGTTCCAACATAAATCTCTTTAGTTCAGCTTCAACCCTGATTGTAAACAACAGTCGGGGACAAGGCTGTGACTCGGGACACCTTACAAGGGCATGCGATGTGTACCAAAAAAAAAAAAGAAAAAACACACGGGTCAGTGATTCACTCGCCTCACACCTCCACACCTCAAGGATCACAGAGGAGAAGTGGGGGAGGAGGAAAGACTCCCTCGCTGAAAGGATGACAAATGTGGACGATAAGAAGGTTGGAACGCGAATGGGTGGCAGCAGTAGAGCTCTGGAAAAGGCACAGTGACATTTTGCCATGATGGATCGGACACAGAGTGGCTCTCAAAGAGGCAAATGATGGTTTTGGTTTTGTTTTTTCTACACAAAGGGCATCTGTCCTGAGATGATACTGTGTTCATGGCCTAAGTAGATCCTACTTTGTCTTAGTAGGTGTTGGGAGCCATGGACTTGAGCGATGTGGCTGCTCACCTTGCTGAAGAACGCATTAACTGCCACCAGTTTGTCACTGAAACATTTAAGTGCTTTTGTCACTGCATTTTTCCCTGTACTTCCTATGATATTCTGTGATTTTTGGATTCTTTGAAAAGGAAGTGTTAGATTAATTTAATTAAATTATATGATCAATTTCCTTGGGTGAACACTGGCTCATATGCTATAATTATGTAAACAATGGACAGAATCGCTAGAGCTGCTGCTGTTTGACTGATGGACTGGTGGAGGGTAGAGTTGTGAAAAATAACCAGGAGATGAAAGGCATCCATTAGCCTTCAAAGGGAACCCAAATAAGACATAGATGAGCAGATGATTGCAAGATAGCATCCTGGTTGGGGTCTGATGTGCAATCTGCGGCTATGAAAGTCTGAAGGTGTTGATGACCCTGGCGTCACAAAAATAGCAGTGGGACGGGGCGTGAAACAAAGTGAGCATGGGCAGAACAAACCAGCCTAGAACCAGTCAAAACTGTATTGTTTTTCAACATGAAATACATTGCAAAGCAGACTCATGAATTAAATGACAATAAGAAAAAAGAGTGGCTTGCTAGTTATTTGTGTTTTAAAGACTAGAAACTAACTACCCTTTTTGTTGGTGTCTAATTATTTCTGTCAACCAGAAAAATATGTTTCAAAGGGGTCGAAGACAATGATTGTTAATGAGTCTATGAGTCTGCTTGGCTTCTTAACCCACATGGGTTCCTCAATACCAACTCACTACAAGCGTGAAATTCAGAACACAAAACTGGCAGCACTGAGTGCAAGCCCACCACTACAGTGAGTTTCAGTTTTGTTAATGTCAGTCCATACAAGTAGAAGCTCCATTCAGTTGTTGTGCTCTACACTTGGTAAGGCATAAAGCTTATTATTAAATTTCTCTTCTGCCAAACATCACCTCAAATGAGTGATGAGGCAACAAAAAGTCATCAAAATTGTGATGATTGGAGAATGTTCAGAGAGGACCATATTCGCGGTGGTGGTTTGTGTGTTAACTTCTGTAAAGAAATATGTCACTGTGTTTAAAAGCTCTCCATCTGATATTACCTGGTCTGAAAGAGACATGGCACATTAGAGGTTACAAGAATGAACAGTTTTTAATTTATTGACACCAGTAGATTACTATTGCAGTTACATGTAAATATTGTATGTAAAAAATACAGAAAAGCCCAAAATAAAAGAAAGGAGAAAGGAATAGAGAAAAAGCCATGAACCAGGCTTCAACAGCCTGCCCCACAGAAACAAGGAGAGAAAGACCCAGAAAGCTGGGGGTGGGGGGAAACCTCCCACCTCCAGGTGGGGATGGAAGAGAGAAGAAGATGAGAAACCCCCAAGATCTCAAGAGGAAATTCTTTTATACATTTGAGTCCCATTTGATGCCATTTCTGCTCTTCAAGACGGTTTTGAGTGCACTGACTGGCAAATGATTAGGGAGGCTGCAACCAATGGCGACAACACCATAAACTTGAAGGAGTATACAACCTCAGTATACAGCTACATCAGCAAATGATGATCTGGGTGGTGGTAGTAGCCTAGTGGGTAACACACTCGCCTATGAACCAGAAGACCCAGGTTCAAATCCCACTTACTACCATTGTGTCCCTGAGCAAGACAGTTAACCCTACGTTGCTCCATGGAGACTGTCCCTGTAACTACTGATTGTGAGTCGCTCTGGATAAGGGCATCTGATAAATGCTGTAAATGTAATGATATTACAGTTTATCACCACAAGATCAAACCAGACTCTGTGGATGACTGCAGAGGTATGTGAACTGCTCAAATCTCGACACTCCGCTTTCAGGATGAACGACACATTCTCCTCAGCTGCATCACTGTCTGGGAAGTTTGGGAACTGCACCGTATTGGACCGCAAGACCCTACGGAGGTTAGTGAAGACAGCTGAGAAGATCATTGGAGTCTCTCTTCACACCATAAATGACATTTACAACACACGCTGTACCTGGAAAGCAACCTGGAAGGACTCTACACACCACATCACACCCTCTTCACCCTCCAAAGCATTCAGGCCCTCACTGCCAGACTATGCAACAGCTTCATCCCACAGACCATCAGACACTCAGGGACTCCCCCCTCTGGATTGACACACACACACACACACACACACACTACCTCTCTTATATTGAGTAAATATTATCTATTATTGTACTGTTCAATTTTGCACAGCAGTATTTACACTTTGTTGCTGAAAAAACAATTAAGCTCAACTCGAACTTTAACTTAAACTTGAGGGGTCGATGCTGTGATATGAATTGTTTCAAATGTAGCAGTGTTAAAATGTATCAATGTTAAAAATCAACTGATGAAATCCACAGCAATTCAGGTTTTTTCTGTTGATGAGTGATTGTATTTTTGGTAGGTTGCATTGATGTGAATTTGAATTCTGCAAATCAGTTGCTCTGGTCGGGTTGTAGAGCCAAACTGCGATTGCAGCTGAGCACTATTCCTCCCCTTGTTGCTGGTAGGGGGAGTGTGGACGCCTGCAGCGAACTCACTGCACGGCCGGGCAGCCCTTCCCTCAGATGCTGATGAACAGTTGAGGGCCCTGTCTTTCCACATTAACACTAGAAACAGCGAGGAAAGCCTCTATGGGCCTTTTTTCTCTGAGCGTCTATTCCGCAAAACATCCATTTATCTGTCACTATTACAGAGTACATGGAATTATACACATTTGGACAAAATTGCATTTAACATTTACCTCCACTTTTTATCAGTGGCTGCTAACTTACAGTTTTAAAACGTATGCAAATGTCAATAGATCCATTTGTAATTACATTTTAGTAAAAATACCAAATCTTGTAGATACTTGTACCTTGTTTTGGTTCCTTGTAATTATTGTATTGTTCAGCATCTAATTACAAGAGGAAAATGTTACTCACAATTATTAGCCAGCAGCACAATTTCATAGTGTGTACAGGCACACACACACACACAGCATTGAGTCATGCAGCATTTACATTTTACATTACATTTACAGCATTTATCAGCAGCATAAGGTTGCTCTGTAGAAATTTTAACTCCTGACATCATTACTTCATTTTTTTTTTTGATGATGTGAAGTAACATTATCTAACCAAGTGGGTTGGTTAGATGATAAATTCAGTGCCCCCTCTCTGTTGGAGTGTTAGAGGACTGACCAAGCGGAGCAGAGCGTTTCTTGCTCAAGCAACTGAATGACTGCTGTTATTCTCATAATATGCCAAGCTGTTTTGATTTAATGTATTTTTTTTATTTCTGACTATTTTTTTCACTGAATATGCAGGTAAAAAAGCTTGCAGCAGTCTGCACACCAAGACTGTATCTCTATGTCAAAGGGCTTTTCAAACACTAGACTGAATGTGTATTACAAATAACTGACCTGTTCCTGGTCAAACTAAACAGACATCCAGGATTCATTCTTCCAATGTACAACTGTCATTTCCGACAGTTGAATAATCATTCATAATACAAGATATTTCTACTGAAATTCAATTTATGATATCCACAGTAGTGAAAAGTGAAAGTGAAGTGATTGTCATTGTGATACACTGCAGCACAGCACACAGTGACACAACAAAATGTTTCCTCTGCTTTTAACCCATCACCTTTAATGAATAGTTGGCAGCCATGACAGGCGCCCGGGGAGCAGTGTGTGGGGACAGTTCTTTGTTCAGTGACACCTCAGTTGCACCTTGGTGAATCAGGATTCGAACCGGCAACCGGCCGCTTTCTTAACTACTAGGCCACCACTGCATAATGGCATGCCATATGTTACTTGTCTTTTTGATTGTTCTGTTTCATGTGCTAGGCATGGGGTTTGGTCTTGTATTATGAGACTTACTGGTTATCTGTATCTTGAAGAAGAGTGTGTAATTACTGTGTTGCTGTGAAAATTATTTTTGTCACCCCAAACACAATCTTTAATTATGTTTTTATAAATAAAGTTTAATATGGTAGGGGTGGTAGTAGCCTAGTGGATAGAACAGTGGATAGAACCAGAAGACCACACTTAACCCTGACTGTCTCCAGGGGGGCAAGTGGCTCTAGATAAGGGTGTCTGATAAATGCCATAAATATAAGCGGGAGGAGCAGCTCAATGATTGACAACTCTCTTCAAGTATTACCTGACCTTAAAAAAATTAACAAGCTTCGTGTTTTGTATGTAGTGCTGCGCTTTGCACCAGTATGAAAATAGTGCCCTTAATATTTTATATCTCTTCAGATGCATTGTTTAGTCAAGAATATGTTTATAGGTGTACAAGAGTAAGAATAATTTCTCTTAAGAAATTTAAGTGGACTTAAGCTCCTTGTCGAATGCAAAGCTCATAAAGAATCTGGCTAGAAGACGGTCGGGCAGCATGTCAACTTGTTCCAGTACATTCCTGCTGCTCATGTAAATGAGATCAAGCCTCATTAATTTAAATCCAGTGCAATGGCGAGGTTGTGCCGGCTTCACCTTCATTCCCCACACCAACAATGGCTCCTAATGAATAGCTGCTATGGGGAAGTTCATTAAAATGCAGCCTTGTTCACTTATTTATTTATTTGTTTGTTTGTTAATCAGCACAATACTTGCTGTCGTCTTTAGGTTTAGCGGCTGTCATGCTGCTGTCCTGGTGCGTTGTGGCCATGTCATAGCTGCTAGTTACAGCGACTTTGCAGAATCGGGCTTCAGGTTATGATGAGTCTGTGGTCAACAGAGCTTGACAAATTGCGGAGGACAAGCTCCAGCAAATAGCAGAAATATGAAAACATTAACAGCAGAAGCTCCTCAGTAGGCAGATTTTCTCAGATGGACTTTATTACAGCATGCAGCTCATATAATATGTACCATGTTTGCATGTAATAATTAATTATGTCTTGTGGTAATCACATGACTAGTGTTGCATATGTATAAGACAAGGAATATTATGTAGCAGCCTGTAGATAAATATTATGTAATAAAACTCTTACATGTATGTATTTGAATTGATGTACTGACACCAATGATGGTTTGGTACTTTATGTTCATAATTCTTATAACTCGTGCTGTTCTTTAATTACATCTGACAAATTATATTTATCTAGATATGTTGTAGCCATGCTACCATTCTCAACGCAGCAGTAACACGGAGACAGCATTAGGATGTTGATGTTGTGTCAGCAGAAGCGGATCAGACATTTTTTTATTATAAAAAATTATGTTTTGGACACAATGATTGCAAGGCCTAAGCAGTCCATCTGCAGCTAACCCAGCAACTAGCTACAACTGCCAACTGAAAATGCCTTTACAGTTTGGATCCATTCATCCAAAAAATTTAGATTTTTTTTTTTGGCTTCATTTCTAATCACTGGCCGTGGAACTGGAATTGTGAACTGAACCTCAGGGTTCTGTGTGGGACCCATATGCAACAGGGCTAACTTTGCATCCTTCTGCTTCTCACTCTCAAAAAAAAATGTTTTTCATGAGTCTGACCCATTACCTCAGTAAGTTCCAGCCCTGATTTAATAGCACTAGGCTGTGTGGCAAGAGTTGTTTCTGAGGAAGTCATTATGCCCTTCCCTGCCATGGCATCGATATTATTTCAGAACGGCACTGGCTCTCTTAACCGTTCGATAAAACCAATTAAGTTGAGAGGGGTACCGTGTTTTAAAAAAGAGGAAGAGACACTTAGACCACATTTCATCCATGTTTTTTTTATAATGGTGGTGGAATGTTCAGCCCAGGCTACATTGGCGTGACTGAAAGCTACTGAGTAATTGCCACCATCTTGCTGTGAAATTAGGGGAAATACTACAATTATTGCTATAAAGACAGGTTTTAAAACATAGTTCTGATATACTGCTTCTCTGTTTTGGAGAATCCTTCTCTTTTGGAACAGGCTTAGGTCTGTAGATACAGTGTTCATTTGGTCTTTTTTTTTTTTTTTTATAAAAATGATTTTGAAGCAGGATGGGTGAGGCTGACATTTCAAATGGTATTTTCTGTCTTCCCCCTCCATGTACAAAATACATTTCTAAAGAGGCCAAGACTGTGGTTTGCAGTGTTTTTGTGTTATAATGGGGCCGTTTTGCTGCAGGGTGTAGTTTTTTCCGCAGTTCTTTTGTCCTCTTGCCAGTGCAGGGTCAGGTGTGAAGACACCCTGGCTAATCGATAACACTTGCTGCTCAATTAATAACCTGGGATAATAGAATACCAAGGCTGGCTTAAACCCTGGCTTACAGAAAAATTGCTGTTTAGGGGTCTTTACAACTAACAAAATCATTATTGAATATCAGGGAAGAGGTTAAGGGACCTCTGTGTCAATAATGGATTTTCTACCCGCAAATCTTCTAGATTATGACAACAAACATTTTATAAATAGGCATAAATATAAATACTCAAGATGCAGGGAAGGCTATAGCACAACAATATCAATAATCATGGTTTAATGGTCAATGCATTTAAAAACAGATGCCAAGAAAAAAAAACTAATGAATTTGCTCATTTAAAAATTTTAAAACATTCTTCACGTCGTTGGCATCCTACAACCCGCCCACTTGTGATACGGAAGTACCTACCTCCTAGGTATGTTCTACTCCTAACTAGGTATGTCCTTTGAGAATAGTGTATGGATGATGACAGTCTAATATCAGAGTGATATTAATTCAGGGGGTTCAGATGTCTCAGTAGAATTAAATAATTTTCTTTAAATGTTTTCCAAGGCTTTTTAGGCAGGAAGGTTGCATGATCTCTGTCCCACATTCTTAGAGGGGGTGTCATGGGTTCACTTAGATTTTTATGGCCAGACTGACCTCATCTCAAGTCTAAAGAGGGGGCTCTCTAAGTTTTGTGGGTCTCTCCATTCTCTCCTTTTCCTTTGTTCCAAAGTTGTTTGGCCTGGTCTGATGGGGTGTTATCTTTGAGCGGCTTGTTAATGGAATGTGCGATGCGGTTCCATCTCTGTTTCCCTACACCAGAAACAGAAGACACATGAGCCGGACTCCTTGGGCATGGAGAGGAAGCAGGGGAGTGATGCTGGCTATGCAGGCGCAAGACAGCTCGCTGGCTTGAAGCACTTTGTGTGAAATAAGTTCAATCAGGGTCAATCAGGAACAATAGCTTAGCAGCAATGAGTATACACAATGATGAGCAAGCCCAGTCAAGATGGTATTTATACTGGAAGGCGTCTACTTCCGGATCACCGTCCCTGTGTGTGGCTGTGGTGGAACGATGGCCATGACAAAACTTGAAAAGGCACAAATGAGATGATGGTTTTCACCTCTTGTTTTGTTCCTTCCCCCTATGTTTATTTTAAATATGTATATAGAGGCCTACTCTTTTTAGTTTTGTTGTATATTGTCTATTTTTTTAGTGTTGGGTTTGGATATATTTGATATTGGTCATCCAAATCATGTAAATGTTATGTTTTTCGTAGTTAAAATCTAATTCTGTTTTTGTCATGGTCAGGGGGTTTGTGTGCATCAGTGTGACCCTAAGAGCTACATCAGCAGAAGCTCAGGCTTCATGTGGGACACACAAGTTGGACAGATGTTCGGGTAGATGCCTGACAAAATCCAATCCAATTACATGACAAAAACAGTTATGCAGAGCCCCACCCCCACCCATTTCCTGTCCCTGTTGTCACTAGGGTTGCAAAGGGGCGGAAAATTTCCAGTAAATTTCCGAAAAGTTTCCGGTAAATTTCCATGGTAAGTTAAGCTTGGGAATTTTGGAAATTAATGGGAATTAAGGAGAACTAACTGGGAATATATTATTTCCAAGCATAAACATAAACAGAAATCATAAGAAAACCTCCATGCAAAATGTTTTCAACAGATATTTCAACAGATTTATTTGTAAGTACAGTAGAACAGAACACGTTCCAATAACTTGTTTCATGGATGAATAAAAACAGAAATGTTGAGTTCAATATTACCATCCCCTAACCCCGCTCATTCAAAAATGACCCCTGTTCAAAAATCTCCACAAAGTCCCATTCAAAATGTTAAACGAAAAATGCCACTTATCCTCCAAAACGTCCCATTAAACATGCAAATCTTCCTTCAAGCAATCCTCTTTTCTCATTTTTGCTCAGTCAATAGACTCTTCCTGGACCTCATCATCATCCAACAATATGTCCACTTCCTCAGCATCCTCTGAGTCTCAACTCTGAGTCTTCCTCTTCAGTGTCACTTTCCAGCCTTGTTGAGGATGGCTCTGTGTCAGGCTCAAAGAGCCGTAGGTTTGCCCGAATGCCGACCAGCTTTTCCACTCTCACATTTGTGAGCCTGTTGCGAACCTTTGTGTGGGTGTTTACATTTACATTTACAGCAATAGGTTTGAGGATTTTCTGACTGCTAGATACTCTTTCCCACCAACTTACCTCACTTGTTAAGTCCACAGGCTCAAATGTGTGCCTTCAATGCTCTTTGTCCTTCAGGCTCAAAAGTGTGGTCCATGTGTACATGTGATGGCGGCATGCACAGTGCCAGTAGGTGGTCTCAATAGCCATGCAGCAAGCATGTGCTCTGTACATGTGATTAAGGAATGGCATGGATATTCAAGTGTATTTGAATTGCATTTGTTTGTTTTTGTCAATATTATGCTAAAATATACTTTGCTCAACTATATTTAAGTTCCCTTAAGAAGAGCCAACCTTCAATTTTGAAAATTCCCAGTTTATTCCCATAAATTCCCGTTAATTCCCGTTTATTCCCATTAATTCCCATGGAAAGTTTCCATCTTTGAAAATTCTGGGAATTTTGCAACCCTAGTTGTCACTATGTGCCCCTTCACATTTCTGTCCCCCATCTTATATATGCCTGTCTAGAACCGGCAGCCCACCTGGCCACCTGGCACCTGAAGGACTCTCAGATCATGAGAAATAAAATTCTCAGGTCTGATGAGACAAAGATTGAACTCTTTCATGTGAATGGCAGGTGTCACGTTTGGAAGAAACCAGGCACCACTCATCACAAGGCCAATACCTACAGTGAAGCATGGTGGTGGCAGCAGCATCATGCTGTGCAAAAGGTTTTTCAGCTGCAGGGACTGGGAGACTAGTCAGAATAGAGGGAAAAATTACTGCAGCAATCAATGTGCTCTTGAAACCAGACTGGGGTGACTGGTCATCTTTCAGCAGGACAAAAACCCTAATCGCACAGCCAAGATATCAAAGGAGTGGCCTCAGGAAAACTCTGTGAATGTCCTTGAGTGGCCCAAGCAGAGCACAGACTTGAATCCGATTGAAAATCTGTGGAGAGAGATTTTAAAATGGCCGTGCACCAACACTTCTCATCCAACCTGATGGAGCTTGAGAGGTGCTGCGAAGAGGAATGGGCCAAACTGGCCAACGATGGGTGTGCCAAGCTTGTGGTGTCATATTCTTAAAGTAATTGCTGCCAAAGGTCAGGATTAAAAAATCAACAAATTATTGAGCTGAAATACTTAAAAAAAGTCTGAAAATACTTATACACATGTGATTTGCATTTATTTTTTATTTTTAATAAATCTGGCAAAACTTTTGAGTAAACTTTTATCATGTTGTCATTATGGGGTGCTGTGTGTAGAATTCTGAGTAAAAATTCTGGAAAAAGGCTGTATGTGTTGCCGTTAAAGCATTCATTTTTTCATCTATTCTGTTAAAAATGTGTGATTTTATTATTTTTGTTAAAAAAAAACCTTACTACAATACTTTTCATGATAGGATTAATTTGTTGTTATGCACAGGTTCATAATTCAAACTAAATGTGCACTTACTCAAGGTTTAATTGTTGTAATGGTAATAGGAGACTGAATGGGCTTTTTTGTATTTTTTATGTGCAATTTTACTACCCATGCACATGCATTAATGAAAGAGAAGACAAGACTCTTAATTGATTGGTTAAACTCAGTGTTTAGTCAGAGTTGCCATTGTCTGTACGAGGACGCTACCCTGTAACATAAAATGTGGTGTGCTGTGAATACTTTCTGGATGCACTGAATGCCCTCCTGATCCATATATTACATTTTATAACATTTGAAGTATTTCACAAAGGAAGTGAAATAAATAAAATTGTTTCAAATTATTTTTACAAAATAAACATGCTTACTTAAGCTCTTATAGAGTGTAATACCTCTGGAAGACACTGCTGATGTCAATCTTTTCCCCTTTTTGTATTTTTGCCTTCCCACATGATAACTGCTGCTTAATTGGGCTGTGCTGTGCTACAGGGTCCCTGGGAGTCTGTCATTGTCTCTCCTGGATGCCCAAAGGGTTTTTTGTGTCATGAGTGTGACAGCTTTTCTCAGCCTGTGATAAAAATGCTTCTGCAGCATCGCTGGTGGGACAAAAGAGCATCATTAAATGCGCAAGGCGGACTAAATCAAGGCGCGTGTGCATCTGTGCATGTAATAAAGGCTATGTGTGTCACAAAGGCAAAACATTTGTCAGTGTGTGTGTGTGTGTGCGCGCACGCGTGTGTTTTCCCTTGTTCTTTTTGAGATAAAAATAGGCAGAAAATTTTCAGTGCCAAGATGTCTGAAGTGCACATGGGATACCAACCTCCTACACGCTTGTGTTTGGGAAGACAGTCTTGAAAATATGGCATTGCTTATGATCATTACATTCTGCAGCTGTTCAGGAAACTTTTTGTTATTCTAAACAGAAAAAGAATCAGGGAAGTGGTCAGACAGCAGCGCAGGAATTTTTTTGTGTCCATCCCTGACTACTTTTTTGGGTTTTTTTTTCCATACAGTTTTCCATTATGTAATGAAATAATGGGGCAGTGGTTGGCCTAGTGGAGGTACCACTGAGCAAAACACCGACACACTGCTCCCTGGGCACCTGTCATTGCTACTTACTGCTCAGGGTGATGGGTTAAAAGCAGAGGAAACATTTTGTTATGTGACAATCATTTCACTTTGGAGAGGTATATTTCCAGGTTTCTCAATATCAGACTGATCATTTTTGCACAATGGCTTATAGGCTAAATTTTGGGAGGAACATAATAGATTTCTGTTGTCCTGCATCAGGCCCATATGGGATAAATACGGGTCAATTATATCCGCCATTTGTCTTTTGATGACTCTAAATCAGAAAACTATCACATATACTTTTGGCCACTGGTGGCACCGATTCCTTTTTCAACTGGTTGTTCAAGTAAACATTTGGGTAATTTATCTGTCCGCAACAGTGAGCAATAATCTATGTTCCCATTAGTAGCTGCACTGGTACATACACCCACTTCACATTGCTAGTGGTTGTCTTTCATTGTCGTTATAGCTACAGCCTGTAACAAGGTTCCCCATGGGCCCTTCTCTCACCTGGCCCTGATTTCCATTCCCAGTTCACTGAGTGCAAGACAAGCCCCATCCTTCACGCCTTCAAGTATTCTTCCTGTCCCAGTCTTCCAGGTCCTATATCGCACCACTGACCCAATTTTCACAATTGGGTTTTTTTCTGGGTCTCCTGCAATTTTGTGTTGTGACGGCACCATTGTGACCTCTGTATCAAGACCAAGACACTGCAGAGACTTGAGAATACCAAGAGCAAGACCAAGGCTGACCAAGACCAAAAACAGACTAGTGCTAAAATAATCATCATATTACTCAGAGAACCGTAGAGAAAAAAGGCATGTAAAGTGCCGTTACTTGTTAAATCAAATTCATAAATAAATGTTATCGTTTCAGTCCAAATATTGCCCATATGTCTCTCATTTAAAATCTCCCAGATTTGTCATAGTTACTGATTAGTGAACCAGCATTGTCACTGTTAGTGACTTAACAAAGGGTAGAATACGGAGCGCCTACCATGAACTGCGCACAAGTTATTTTGAAATAATTTAATCTAAATTGATTTACATCTTAATAACTTAGGATACACACCTCATGATGGTATTGAATAATGTTTTATTTTTGCAATGTCATACAATGAAATTATTGCTGCTGTTGCATATAGACAAGGGAAAGCTGGACTCATTTTCTGTGCATACTGAAAGATAACAGGCTCTTCCGAAGGACAGACTATACAGAGTTGTTATTGACTTCATGCAGGAGCAATTACAAGGTCACTGGAAAATGCATGGTTATAGATGGGTGTTCACAAAGTGCAGAGAAAATGGCCTTAAAGCAAAAGAGAAAAAGGTACAGTCATATTAGCCAAGTTGGATTTCGAGGGGTCAGCTTTAGAAATATTACATAACTGTCCAAAACTTGTGCCCACACACCGTGGTACAGAAAATTGTTATATCCCAAACTGCCAAGGTGCCACTGAGCAAAGTACCGTCCCCACTCACTGCTCACTGGACGCCTTTCATGGCTGCCCACTGCTCACCAAGGTGATGGGCAAAATGCAGAGGACATTTTGTTGTGTATAACTTGTGCTGTGCTGCAGTGTTTCACAATGAAAATCACTTCACTTTAACAGGATAATTTTATTTCCATTTCATGGTACTTAAGGGGCTCCGTAGTAGTGAGGTAGCTGCTTGCAAAAAACAAAATATCTCGCCCCTGAACAAACGACTGTACTATGCGTGCATACACAACATTCTTTGTCAGATTCAGGAGCTTTTACTCATAGTTTGACGACAGAAAACAGAGAGCTAGTCAACAAGATACCTGGTGATTGCAGACGTTGTTCAAGCAGTCTCTGTCAAGGGGATTTGACAATTTCTATTGGGCAATAGAAAACTGCATGCTCGCAAAAAATTAAAATAACAGCCCATGTCAAAAACCGACTTTGCGGACATTTTCTGACATTTCTTGGCCGACTTTGCTATGATATGATGTGTGTGGTCTGTGAAGCGCTGGCAGTGTCCATTGAGAAAAGTTAAGATAGATAGATAGATAAATAAATAATTATACAGTTGTATAAGGGTGCCAATTCCATCGATAGTGCTATGACCAAGACCAACACAAAACTGAGGCCAAATAGAGCAATAGACCAAGACCACAAAAAAATGGTTTTCATACCAAGACCAGTCTCGAGAACTACATTAGTGGTACTTGTAGATTCCACCATTATGAGTATTTCCAGTGGTGGTACTAGGTCAGGTCAGTGATTCAATTATGTGAATCACTGACCTAATATGTGTATTATATATTCTTCTGTCTCCTTCAAAAACATCTTTATTGACCTTCAGTAATTTCAGATTGCTGGTGTAAAGAATATGCAAATATTTTTTCCTTTAAAGAGTGTGGGACATTGGTCAATTATAATAATAATATTTGGAGTCATGTACGTAGTCTTTGTAGAGTTGAAGAAAAGTCAAAGGTCTAAGCGCTGCTGTTATTAGAGAGCGTAATTACACTTTTGGCCAGACATTTTATTCCATTTATTATTTGGGTTCCAATTTGAAACCGTAATGAACAGTTGAATGAAGCATTCAGCCCGTGGAGACTAATTGCAAACTTTCTTTATTCCGGTGACCACAATTAACCCTGTCACCTCTAAAGCAGTTCTATTAAAGGAACCCAACCTGTCATTTTAATCTGTTCAGTGACGGCTCAGTAAATGTTTTTCCTCACAGGCTATGAAAATCATTTAAAAAATTTTAAATGTTTAAGTTTTACCAACTTTTTTTTTTACAGTGCATCTTGTCGCAAGTAACATTACGATCTGTGGCCTCAATGTTGTTGCCTAGCAACAAAACCGGCTAAAGACTAATCTAAAGTTTCTTGGTTGTTTTTATCTTCTCGGATCTGCATGTGGTAGCAACACACAAGCAGACAGACAGACAGACCCACACACACAGCCTAAAATGTGAAACGGTATGAAAATGGCAATTCTAAGAACATCCCTCCCACATCCTACCTGCTTATTGGCCCTGTTGGCTTGCCGTAGTAGAGGGGAAAGGGGTGGCCAAGGTGGCCTCATAAGAAAGTTATGTATCATTCTTATTATTACTACTACTTAATATGTTTTGTTACGCAGGTAAATTCATATATGCTAAAGACACATTAAACTTGTTTTATGAAACACTTTTTTTTCTTCACCCATTTGTGCCGCCCCTGGATGGATGGCGCCTTTAGTATTTGCCTGTATTGCCTATGCCATGGGCCAGCCCTCATATTTTAAAGATTTATTATTTTCATCCCATGTTGTAACAAGAATAAAGATTCCTTAGTTGTCAGAGTAAAAGCATGGTAAGATGCCATTAGGAGCAAGCCAGCAGATTCCCAATCATAAATGAATAAAAACAAGACTCAGATTGTACAGAAGCATAACAGTAAAATGAGTCAGTTAGAAGAATAAACCATGTACACTAAATGTATACACATGAAAGGTTCTTATGTGCATTGCAAAATGTAACAATAAGCAGGAGCTGTCTGTGGTCCTGATTCCTGGAGAACTGACCGTTAAACTCGGATAGAGGAAACCCAAGAAGAATCACAGATCCTTAGAGCCACAATTTTTCAGGAGCCCAGAATTTGCGGCTGAAATTGCACAATTCTTCTCTGAAGGTCACCCACTTGTTTCTTAAAGCCCACCCTTCGGAGAAAAGCCTGGCCTCAATACCAACTTCCACTCCAGCCTCCCTTGCCTTCAGCGGAGAGAGGGAGCCCCATTCATCACTGTCTTATTCTCTCAGCAGCCAGGAGACACTCAGCCGACGTTCCTCAGCACAGAACACACAGCCTGCCAAAGTGTGTGTGTGAGTGTTTAAATGGAAAAGATGGCAGAGTGAGTGATTTAACTGCTCCTAATTCACGAACTTAATGTCTTCACTTTGCTTTAATGCTCTGTAATTGTTCTGTTTTATGTTTGTAAGGGGATAAATTGGTTTAAATTATAGACTGTGTTATAAAAAAAATCCATTAATATTTTATTGCCTTATAATTTGAATGGACAGGCGGGTCACTGATCTACTGACAGTTTTCCTGACTCCAGTCCCTCCCTGTGTGCTTGTGGGAGGTTGGTGGAAGGCATCCCCCAACTCATGGAGGCAGTGGTGGCCCATGGGGGCAGTGGTGGCTATGGGGGAGGTGGTGGCCTAGCAGTTAAGGAAGCGGCCCCGTAATCAGAAGGTTGCCGGTTCTGATCCAGATCCGCCAAGGTGCCACCGAGCAAAGCACTGTCCCCACACACTGCTCCCCGGGCGCCTGTCATGGCTGCCCACTGCTCACTCAGGGTGATGGTTAAAAGCAGAGGACAAATTTCACTGTGTGCACCATGTGCTATGCTGCTGTGTATCGCAATTGACAATCACTTCACTTCACTCATCCAAAATTCTTAAGGGCACCATAGAGCCCAGTCTTAATGCAATACAAATCGAAAAGTGCACCTATCTGTCAGACTATGGCAAAATATTCCTCTGACGTATTTATCAGACAAATTGAGTGCCAGTCATATTTGAAGCAACCAAGGTTTTTTTTTCTATCTTTGGTTTATAATCGGTTGGTTGCATGATTAGAAATAATAATACATTTTTTGTGAGGCTTGCCCTGTTTTGTGTTGCAATACTGCTTCCTTGTGGCCATAAATAGACTTTGCGAGTTTTTAACCTTCACATGTATTCCTACTCTTTCACGGGATTTCCAATACCTGCAAGCATAATTTAATATAAAAAATGTTTATCCTTAACATAAAGCTGAACAGGACCCCTAACCCTGGGTGTCTTCAGGGGGACTGTCCCTGTAACTAATGATTGTAAGTTGCTCTGAATAAAATCTGCTAAAAACCATGAACGTAAATGTAAAATGTGAACGTGAGAACATGTCTGTGTGTGTCTGTAGTGTAGTGTAGTATTGTAGCATGTTGTTTGTTGGTCGTTTTTTACTAAGGTTTTCCATGCTGACACAAACAGACTGCCCCGTGAATCCATTAATGCTTTCAACAAAGTCCATCTGTGTATTAACACTGGACACAAATAGTTCCTGACAATGAGGCACATTGATTGTGTAGTTCATCAGTGACTCTCTGAACTGAAGGAAAGATAAAGACGATCCATACATCCTTCACTCAAGCAGGAACGGATATTCATAAAAGGAAATACTGACTCAACTTTTTCACTCCAGTGAAAGTGAAAGGATATGCAACCTACTTAAAGCATTCAAGTCAAATCTAGCTAGACCTTGAGTTATACGATTATAAAGGAATAGAAACTGAATGTATTGCGTGTGACTGAACGTCACAGTGCAGGCAAGACAACTCTAAGTGGGTATGAATAAAAGAATATTGTTTTGCCGTTGCCATGGTGATCGTTAGTAGGCCTAAAAATGTAGCACTACTGTCTCACTGCTGATCACAGGCCACTCACCCTTGACCAACATCATAATTCGTACTAATACTGATTTGCCTTTTTATAAAGTTGTGTGCACACTAGTGTGTGTATTATTAGGCACTGTCTGTATTTTGTTGTGTAAATTGATATTAAAGTATGTTCCGTGCATGTGGGTCAGGTGTTCCTTCCTTGTGGTTTCCTCTCATTTTACTTCTGTCGCACATGTGGTGAGGGGTAAAGGTCAACACATCATTGTGTATTGGAGCACAATAATGCAGAATGTTAATAGTCTATAGAAAATAGATAAATAGATAACTGAAAATTCTAATGAATGGTCTGTTTGTAAAATGTAAGGATTACATACATTACATATGTGTTACTGATATGTTAAAATATATGTATAAAAACATAAAAGAAGCAATAAAAATAAACAGTAAAAATATGCAAAAGTACAGTATTTGCCATCTGTGCAAGAAGTAACTGCGGGTTGTAAAATTGTCCAACAGAGGGAGCTACTTCCTGAGAAACATGTCCCTGGGTCAAAGTGATTATGAAAGTGAGGATGATTATTAGGTTCATAAAGCAATAATCACATTTAATACTTGATCTTTTTATTATCTCTAGTGTTTTCATTAACATTAATTACTAAATAAGGTTTGGTTAAAGTTTGTATTTAGATGTACAAAATCCCTTGCCTTCTTCCCTTTTGAAGAATAGGAAAGAGGGGCCAGGGATTAAAACCATAAAGCAGGATGCTTACGTTTTAATTTCCACTAAGAGGATTAAAAGTACAAAGTAGGACGAGAAGCTGATGAGTGGCTATGATAAGCCCTGGCATGATGTATTTTCATCATTTCATCCCTTCCTTTGATGCAAATATAGTCATTATATGCATGTAACGTGCATATGAAAGGCTGTTTATTGATAAGCTTGAACCCACATTCGTATTTAAACCATTAAGGTCTAGTTAAACCCGAGATCTCAAAGCTTCTTAAACAATACAGACAATGGCTATATGTTTTTACCGAAAGGGCCTTATTTAATCAATGTAGTTTAATTTAACCATGAGGCATTATGTTGATTGCAAACGACTAGCATATTATTTATCATCACCTTCTGCTTACATCACTAAATGTCTTTACATTTGCCTTATTAGATATTAATAATATATAATGTGTTTTCATCTGCAGTTATGGGGCCTTCAGTGAACTCAGAGAAACACAGCGACCATTCAGGGTCCATACTAATCGTTTCCTGGGACACAAATGGAACAGGGGCAATCATGGTCTCACATTTCTGCAGAAGCCTCCGAAAAACCCAGCGAGATATGAGCAGAGACGCAAGAGGGATGTGGGGGGGTCTTGGGGGGGAGTCATATCCATTTCAGCACAAACGCCGTTCGGTAGTGGTTTTAGATCTTTGCGCTTCTGGTGGTGGAGCGGGAGGGGGCAACGAAAAAATCCAGCTAACGTTTTAGAAATGTTTTTTCTTTTTTCTTTTCCTCTGGTCTGCAGGTTATCTGAGAACTCTGACGGGGCTGGAGCCTGCAGCCCAGACTGTAAGTTTACATGAAAGGCCGGTGGTTTAACTGTAAATGATAACTTGCTGACTGAACGCCTCCATTGCACCGCCGGCCCTGCCTGTCCGTCTGCCAGGTCTGCAACAATATCCAGGGCCAGATTGGCCGATAGGGGCTGCTGTCATCGCCGCCCACCCAGGCCATCCCCTAAGCTTCCCCCGGTGACTTATTTGTCCTGCTTACAGGTGGCACTGGCGTCTGGTCCAAACACCAGAGCAGCTAGCTAACCATGCAGACTGCAATTGATTCAGCAAGCTAACAGGTTTCCTGTTTCTTTAAATTACAACGTTTTCTTTGGCATTGTAGTCAATATTCAACTAGTTACCAAATTATAAATCTCACTACATTCCAGGCGTAATTTGGCAGATCTCTTCCAATGAAGATGAGGGGCAGTGGTGGCCTAGCGGGTAAGGAAATAGAAGGTTGTCGGTTCGAATCCCGAACTATCAAGGTGCCATTGAGCAAAGTACCGTCCCCACAGCTCCCCGGGCGCCTGTCATGGCTGCCCACTGCTCTTCAAGGGTGATGGGTTAAATGCCAAGGACACTTTGTTGTGTGCACCGTGTGCTGTGTTTCACAATGACAATTTAAAACCAAAAATCTTATCCATCAGCTATTGGTGTGAGTTGCCACGTTTTAGAGAAATGAGCCATTGTGAGGGTGGCCTATATCTACTTGCTGGAGGGAGATTTTTTACACACACATCATATTCCATGTCATATTTGTAACATATTGTTATGTTATAAATATTACTCACCAAATGTTGTTGTGTTAGTGTTGTAGTCTCATGGCATAAGAGTGCAGTTCCTGGTTCAACAGATAAAAGTACTGCACACTCCTTCCTTCAAGTTAATATATGAAACTGCTCATATCATGATCGGTTGAGTAACTATGTTGAGATTTTTCACGATGTTTCAAAAGCATTTTGGCACTTAGAACATCACAGGACAAATGCAATGTAGTCCCATAACAATCCGACATCAAAGCAATCTTGATGTGTAAAAAAAAGGATATATATTTTAACTCACTATATGCACACAATGGTTCTGATGTTTCTATAGTGAAATGTCAGCTACGTGCTTAAAATACGACACACCGACATATTCAATAAGTTTGCTATTTCGTAAGGCTACAAAGCACTTATTATGAACAGATAAAGTGGCTTTAGCAAGGACAGCAAACGCCATTAGAATACTAATCCAGAAAGTTCTTGATTGAAAGGGTGTGTTGTCCAATCTTTGAGACAGCAGATACACTTTTCTCATTTAGTCTGTGAAGATTCTCAGTCATCCAGGTGAATTTGTCTGAAAGTTGAAGTTCTTTAATGTAGAGACGTTTCATTCTGCATCCACAGATCTGTTTGACAAAGTTCTGTGGATGCAGAATGAAACGTCTCTACATTAAAGAGAGAAAGCCCAGTTGCCTTTTCTCATTTAGGGACACTGGTTTTGAGGAAAAGCCAAATTGCATTGATGAATGGGGTATTTAACTCAGATATTCTTAGCCATTTTTCCTGTTTTTTTAATTGAATTGAACTTTTTTTTTCAATCAATAGTTTTCAGGCTTCTATACTCAATATGTAAAAGATAAATGACATTTACAGTTAAATAGTGCAAAAGTCAACATTAACATTCCCATTCACTCTGTCTTTATGAAAGCCTGGTTATTGAAGGAATAAATGAGTTTACCACCAGAGCGATGCTTGTCATCACGCTTGGCCAATTTGACGTTGGACATCAAAAAGCCACAGAATATTTTCATTCTTGCCAGCGTAATGAGCGACGTGACCTGACAGACATACAAAAGATCCACAGTTTCCCATTGGGCTTCACTGAGGTGTTGACAAGGTCCCCAAAATGCAGCAATAAACGCTGCAGTCCTCCTCCCATCAACTGAAAACCAGCTTAGATTAGAGGATCCAGCTTTCAGGGGCCCAGAATAAACAGTATTTATGCTTGGGCCTGCATCTTTTTATAAAATGGTGCTATCAGGTCACAGAAAAATGGGGCTGGAAGGACCTACAGTGAGAGGTATTCAGGTCATTTTCTTATCGTGTGTATCTCTGTGAGGTCCTTACCGCCCCCAATTTTGCAGCTCTGAGTGTTCTATAGAGAGCATCCAGGTCCGGGAAAGCGCCTCCTGCCTGAAACTTTAGAGACCCACCGTTAAAGGGACTCACTTGCAACCAGAAAGCCTCCATTTAATTACAACACACAGGAAATTACCCAGAGAATAGTCAGAGCCGCTGATAAGGGCTCGAGCCCAGGGGATGACAGCTCCGAAACTCGAGCATCCCAACGCCGCCGCCCCTCCCCTCCCCCCCATCACAGCGCCGGCTTATCACCAAAGGGCCCGCCTGGAAGCCGGACAATCTGATTGCACTGTCAACCCGATTCATAATTAATATATTTATCAAATTAATTACGGGAAAAAGAGGGGGAGGCCAGGAAAAAAAGAAAATCACCTCACTGCAGCTCAGCCCGGCGAACAGTGGCTAAATTCATTGCCCCCTGGCTCCGTTTACGGGTAATAACGGCGCTGTCAGTTTAATGGGGGGGAGAGTGGAGCGCAACTTTAGGAGCCCTGACAGACAAATTGCTCCCCTGTGCAGAATTGATATGGGGAATTTAAAAGAGGGGGAGAAATAGAGAAATATGTCATTGTTTGGTGACAACCACAATTGCACTGTTGTCTTGGAAAACTCTGTATGAAGTCGGGACCAGACATGAAAGAAGTTCCCTGCTGTCAGGGTGTCTTTGGATGTGCAACTAAAATATTCAGCACTGCTGAAAAACAGCATAGTTTATTTAATAACAGTATAGATTGAAAAAGAAAAAAACTCTATTAACATTTTGGGATAAAAAAAAAAAATTCACTTGATCTGGTGACAAAATATTTTAGATAATCCAAATATTAAATTGATATTGGTGGTGTGGGATGTTATAAAATAACTAATAAATTTAATATACAGTAGTTTATGTCTGATATATAGTCAAGCTTCAGTCGACTAATAGTCTAGGCATTTTTGTCCTATTTTAGTCAGTCCATTACTATTTTTGTCATCATTTAGTAATCATTCATCAACAATATTACATGATATATTTTGATATTGTTATCATTACATGACCAGCATTTTCAGTGTATTTCGTCTTGTCTACATCATGTCAAAAATTATTTCTTCATAAATTTTGTTGACTGAAACAACACTACTAACTGACAAGTATTTAAGTACTGCAGCTACTTAACATACTAAAAAAAAGATTCTAGCGAATCTGATATTCCTGTCTTAATCATGCTACAATATGGAACACAGGACTGGAACTTACAAATGTAATTTCGGTTCTGAACAAACATTGAATTTTTATCTATATTCACGATAATTCAAATGAGAGATCTAATGGAAAAAAAATATGATTCCTTATATTTTTGCACGATTTCAATATAAATGTGGGCCCTTTTCTCTATGATTAGTTTCACACAGATAAAACATACATTATTCATACATGATGTGTCAGTGGATCAGCAAGAGTGTATGAATAATACAATTTCAATAGCTGCCATGGTGTAATTATATATTTAATTAAATATTTCCATATCGCCTAAATTAATTTGACCCTTTTGCCAGTGTTCTCTAATTAATTCTTTAATAAATGAATCAAATATTTAACATTTAATCTACAGTAACTCAGTTTTAATGACTCCTGTAATGGGAAAGAGTGATGTACACTAAGAATTGACTGCATTCAATTGTGCTCAAATCTGAATAAAAATAAATATGTATAGTATTTCTTGTATTGCTGATTACTCAAAATTATTGCAACAAAATATTTCATTATCAATGTACCAAAACTTACTGGATGTTGAGGTGTGCCACAACTGAAGTAGGAAAATCTTATGCACAGATTCATTGTATAATATTTGAAACCAATTTATGAAAAAAACATTGCTAGTTATGTTTTAAAGCCCATTTAATCTAATCACACAAGGCTCAAACACAGTGGCAGCTCAGCATTCATCATCCACCAGATCATTGTCACCTATCTACTAGTAGTAGCACATCACTTACTCCAGCCACCTAATAGACAGGTATACTAATACTCTGCCATTTAGCTCTCCTTCACTTACCTTTCAGTGTTCGGTCTTACTCTATTCACATATGAGATCGATGTTCCTCTGAAAACCCCTGTAATTCCTGGAAGTCTATATTTTTATTTTTTTAGTTTCAGCGCCTTTTTAATAAATTTTGTGTTGCTTGCATTTGGGTCCTCACCTCACCTACTTCCTCGTGGCATTACAGCATGTTGTGCAGCGAACTGCTCAGTTGCACAATGATACCAAATTACTAGAGAATATGAAATTCACAATATGAATATTGTGGTAATACATCAGAGATACAAATATTAATATAGATGAAAATTGCCACAATATTCCCAAATGTATCTTGCTTTTATATAATTTTGGTATATTAACTTATTATAATATTTTTCTGTAGTGATATAATTTTTTTATTGTGATCAAAATCCTACGATGTAAAAGTGATGGATATTGGTTTGACCTCTGTGCCACTTTCACTTGACCTTTCACCTCAGAGAGATGGTTTTTGTGAGACTTGGTGTGGTCAGTCTTCATACTAATGTTGATGATACACATGCCATATGTACAAATGTAATATTGCATAATTAAATGGACATAATGAAATGTAAATATACACACACATATGTTGGAGTGAAAAATTTATTGTTCATTCACCTGTCTATGTTAGCCTTGTTGGGCAGTGTGATTTTGACCTCTCAAGGTCATAGATCAAACCAGAGTCAGCTCCCATGATCTCTGTCTGCTACTTGCCCTGCCACTTTTGACCTTTTGCCATGAAAGTGTTGAAAGGTGAGCAGGGCCCGTTTACCTTCAGCTCCTCAACATGCTTCCACATTTGGCGACTCACAAGCAGGTACCACTCCATTGTCGTTGCCCCCAACCCACACTCGGGGTGACTTTCATGGTCAAACTCTGCACCACTCTGTGCTTCCTCAGATCAATGTCCAGGCATTGTCTCTCCTACAGGTAAGACAAGCAACCCCTCTGCTCCCCCTCCCAGGCCTCCTGGAGAAGAAAGCAAGAGCGGCAGGTGAGCCAAAGGGTTGGAATGGGGGGTGGGGGTGGGGGGTCACTGCCACGTCTCACTGCACTGAGCTTTTGACAAGACGGCTATTCATTGGAAGGTTCTGACTGTTCCTTTGCAGTGAAGCTGCCCTACCTGGGCCAGAATCAGAGTTCTTTAATCTGGCTGAATGTTTCCAGGCACCTGGGCTACTTAACTGGCCTGCTCCCTCCATGGGGGTCTAGTGTAACCATGGGTAAAAAAAAAAAAAAAAAACTTCATCCCATTCACCACGAGTGCACTTCCTGCTCTGTTGTTACCGTACAAAGGCTGACAGGAGTAGCCGCTCAGCTATCTGTGTCAATGGGAAGTGGGGAGCAATTTGTTTCCACTAAACAGGATACTCCCTCAGAGCTCTCCCCTAACAAGGCCACCTCTCTGACCTCCATTTTGTTGGCTTTTACTCCCATGCCAGTCAAAGGGCCTGTGGCATCGACCCCTTTGAGCTTGCGCCAGCAATTCCCCTGGCGTCCATGGAGGAGAAGGGTAAAAAAAAGGAAAGTGAGTTTTTAAAGCTCCGTCCACCTCTTTAGATTTAACCCCCACATGGAATGGCCCCTTAGCCCACTGCAAGCGTATCATTCAATTCATTATGCTAATTAGCACACTGAAATGCCAGGGAGTCAGAAGAGTGGGAATGTCACGGGAGGGGTCTCCCTTCTCCCATTGTGACACATGGGACCCCATCTGCGTCTTTGGAGATGCGTGAAATGGACAGCAATTATGGGTCATCATCAAGGGCCACCAGGGGTCTGACCGCTGAGTTGTAATTACAAAACACAGAACACAAAGCACACACACCATGTTTTACACAGACTGGATGATCGAGACATCGAACATGGAATTCTTGTAATCTGTGTGTTGTAAATATGGAGGGAATGTCAGACCACACACACACACACACACATCCAATGTAGGTAGCTTCAGAAACTGGACTGGATGGTACATGGGACAATAGTTTCAATAGTTATGGATAGACCAAAAGATTTTATATTACATATATAGACATTTAAATTTTTTTAGAAATTGAGTTAGGGGAAAACTGCAGGTTTTGTGTGAAACATCATCATCCTCTAGATGGCACCAGCTACTGACATTTCATCTACGCTCCAGAATTTCATTAATTAGCTGAGAATAAATGATTTCTTGCTGTATCAATATCAAGGGTTGAACGTCTACATTATAATACATTATAATGTGAATGAAAGAAAAATACATTAAAAAGGCATTCTGTAATTGGCTTAAGGGAAAATAAGAGTCACATTTCACAGGAAGCCTTTACACCATCCCCATCAAAGGGAGCAATCAGTGTCTTTTTTTAAAGGGTTAGGGTTAGGGTTTTTTGGTCAATGTTAGTTATGTGCTTTTGTGTGGGGAAAGGCTCATCAGCTCCTCTCATTAGCAGACAGAAAAGATTCATGAAGATTTTGAATTCCAATGGTCCTTCCAAGCAACATCTACCTGCTGAAATAGGTAGGCTTTTTAAAGGAAAATTAAGAATTTGTCAATTTACAACTTGGTGTTGTGTGGTAACAATAATAGACAGGACGCTGTGACACAAATTCTTAATTACATAAGGAAACTGTCTAATAGCCTCTTCATAATATGATGTGCATTAAAATTAGCTTTAAAAAATGTTTGTTATACAAAATATGTGTGTGTGTGTGTGTGTGTGTGTGTGTGTATATATATATATATATATATATATATATATGACTTTGGCTACACAGTGTGAAGCCATTGAAATTATATGATATGTTGTTCACAGAAAATGTTCCTCAGAAACATAGTAAGGAATTATAGAGATTTTCATAATTTTGCTCTGGGTAAACACTGAAATGGATCCCACTGACCGTAGCACCAGACAATGGGTTAAATGAATCCTGGCAGATAAAATGCAGAGAGTCCAAATGCACAAAGTGACCATCTGACATTAGTAAAAATTCTGTCCTTAACACATGCATTCTCGTTTATTTTGAGTTGTTTTATGCCACGTCTGTGTTTTATAACATGATTCTGTGACACTAACAGATTTGTGTCTCACTTGTTTGATTATATATTAGACGGTTGAAAGCCAGCTTGCCTTTTCTATGTAAATGGTGCAAACAGCTGCTGTGACACAGCTTGCAAACAGTCCTCATGATGTCCTGCCTGCACCAGGAACAGCTTATCAAGAGGGTTCTCTGTCTAATTGCCCACCATTATATATAATATGCAGCATGAAGGGGGTTCAACATTGTTTTCAAACACTGTGAAATGGCACCAGGGGCATCCTCATGAAGCAAAAGATAATTGGGCAATTAAACTTTAGCAATCTAATTACCACTTCAGCAGGGCAGACTGGGTTTAGCGAATCACACAGGCAGCTTAGTGGGAATGAGTTGCGCTCTCACCGTGTTTCGAGTCCCCCCGCCGAACAGTGTTTATTTTCTGTTATGGGTTCGGTTTGTACAAGTGTGGAGGAGAATTTGCCTGGAGTGTAACCTCATGTATCCTACCATGGATCTTTGTTCTTGCTGTTTCATTCAGTCTTCCATTACATGCTAATCATGGGTGAAAGTAGGGCGGTTCGGCCTAGTACTGCAAAAAACACATTTATCTAAGTTACATCGTCTGAAACAACTGTTCTGAATCACTTACGAACCCCCCATGCTAACCGGTCAATTACTGCTAGTTAACGCTACCCTCTTGAGACACTCTGGGTTAAGTGTCTTGCTCAGAGACACAATGGTAGTAGGTGGGATTTGAATCTGTGTCTTCTGGTTCATAGGCGAGTGTCTTACTCACTAGGCTATTACCATCCCTTATTGCATGCAAAAAACTTGCTAGTGCTAAATCCGATCATTCAAAATGTCAACTACTACAGTCCATCTGACAGCCAACATAAAAATAAAATACATTTGGTCTGTTGCTATGATAACATACTAATGAATATCAAATATTAAATGATAAAAGTTTTGTCTGTTGTGATGAGTATTGCATTAAAAAATGTGGTCAAATCTGATTGATTAGCTAGTTTTATGTATTGTTAAGTGCATGACTACGGATCAGAAGATTCTAGGTTTGACACCTGGCTGGTTCATGCTTTGGTGCTCTTTGGGGTAGTGGTGGCTTAGCAGATAAGGACGTAGACTAGTAGACAAAAAGTTGCTGTACCATGGTGGCACTGAGGTACTGACATATCAATGAGCAAGTACCGTCCCCAAACACTGCTCTTCGGGCGACTTTCACTAAGGGTGATGGGTTAAATGCAGTGGACACATTTTGTTGTGTGAACTGTGTGCTGGGCTATGCGGTGTATCACAATGACAAGAACAATCACTTTCATTTTTAATTGTAAGACACATGGCTGCTGGAGCCCATCTAAATCTCCCAACATGTTGGAAAATAAAAAGAGCAAATGCAGGTGGATAAGTTCAGCTGGACTAGCCAAAGAAAAAGAAAACTTGCACTGGTAATGGTAGGTGCGCAGAAGCTAGTTATTATGGGATGCATTATGCATTATGGGATTTGTTTTTAATAATTGATCGTACAGAGGGTAAAATTATGGTACAAATGCGATAATTATTATACGTCTGGCAACACTGACTCAGTCCCTGAATTGAGTCATACTTAGTGATTTGCTGTTGGTGTTACCTGGGCCTTGCTCCTTTTGATTGGTTTCTCCCGCACCTTACTTACCTTGTGATCATATTTCATGTACCAGATTACCATTATATCATTTGCATACTCACTTTGTTTTTTAAATTGACTGAATGTAGTTTTTAAACTTTTCTTCTTTTATATGTTTTTTTAGCATTTTGCATTTGTTTCCAAAAATCTAAACTGAAAACAGAATTTTGTGTTTCTGAACATTTCTGTGAAATCAGAGCAACATTGATTAACAAATCATTAATGCCCTTCTGCAATCTCTCGTCACTTTTTCACTAGTATGTGCAGACAAAAACCCCTCGTGACAACAAAAACTGTCTTCAGCAATAGGGGCTTGAGCAACTGTGACCCGTCTCCCTAAATTCTCACGTGTGTGGGTTTCCCTTTCGCTCCTACATTGTGAACGGCACAGCTGATTACACTGCAGCAGTGGCAGCAGCCGGCAACAAAAAAAAAAAAAAGCAGCTCAGGGGTCGACCAGCTGTGACCCTAATTAACATGGCTGATTTATACTTGATTTAATAAGTCTGTTCCCGTGAATGGGCCAGTTGAGCCATCTCATTTCAACACCAGCAACACCCTTCAGCAAAACAAATGTGTGTGGCCTCCTCTGAGAGCATATGGTGTATCGTTCGTCTATTAATAATTCACTGTAATGGGTGCAAAAATGGGTTGCCCCAATCTCTGCACTGAGACCACCTCACTCATTTGCTGCTTTTTTGGACGGGGGAGCTTAATGGTTCCATAGAAATAAAGCTCTCATGTACTGGGTTTAGATTTACCACTATCCATTCGCAGTCTCTAAAATATTCTGTTTTTCTTTTCTTTGATAGCAGCCATATTTCACTTTAAGAAGTGGAATAGATGGATAGCTAGAACTGTAATCTTGGAACATTTAAACATATATTCATTAAAAATGACTGGAACATTTTCAGAGATGCACGATTGGCCAGTGCTGCCAATCCTATTGGTGGGGACAGTAGGGTACTGCTGTTAAATCCAACCTTGAAGGTTAATGACAGACCAAGTCTGTCTTTCCCTAGTCTTTTTGCCCTCAGTCACAATGTCTGTCTCTGGAGTGCTGTTGGTGTGATGTGAGAGCTCTGCGTGTGGTGTCATTAACTCAGACCTCATCATTAGCCCCCGGAGGGCAACCGATGACCCCACGACTTCCACCCACCCCCAGCACACTCAGAGCAGCTCAAGGGGCCGCTGCCGAGCATGGCAGAGGGAATTGAGGCAGCCTGGACAATAGCCTATAGGAGGGCTTCAGACCTGGTTACAAGAGGCCATGAACAAGGGTCCCTTTTCATTTCTGCCCAGTAATACAGTCACCTAATGAGTAGACTAAAGAGGTGCTGGTCACAGCACTGCTTCAGTATTGGTAATTGATCAAGCTTATGGAGAGGTTAAGAGGTTGCTACAGGGAGAATGGTCTGTTTCTGCCTTGGCATTGAGGTCATATGTGTGTTTTGGCTTCAATGAGGAAAAAATGTAAAAAAAAAAATAAAAATACATTGCTTATGTGTGTGTTTTTTTAGGTACAGTGCACAAGTTCAGCCCTGATGTTTGAATGACACTGTGTAGGCAGGAAACGTGATTTAATATTTCATTAAGAATCAATTACTGCCTGGCAGCAAGTTGATTTTCATACCTGGCATGCTTGTTATTCAACAGACCTTTTTCTATATTTAATTGTGTTGAAAAAAAAGTCAATCTAGTTAATTAACACATGTAAAACACGTGTACTGAGTTGTTTTACTGTACAAAACATTTATTTATAAACATAAAGCATCACTAGTTCTACTAATCTAATTCAAAACATGAAAGGAAAACTGACAATGGCAACAACAACAATAATAAATACTACCATTAAAATAATAATAACATAATATGTACAATAAATAATATTTTATTAATAATAATAATAATAATAATAATAATATTATTGTAGGATTTGTTTTAAGTTTTTTAACAGCATTATTAGGTGGAGACTGGCATGCAGGTTCACCAAAAAAACACACTCATTATCTGTTCCTGTCAGCCAGCTACGCCTGGAATGCTGAGGCTGCATTGTTCTGCCTGTTTACAGCCATCAAACCTCTCTGAGCAAAATGAGGGGATCAAATATCAGGTGACAAAGATGAACACTTTCAGAGTAATGAGTCAGGGCCACGTCAAACCTGCAATATTGTCTGTTTGCTCATTTTTTTTAAATGTTATGCTGCATATTTCTGCATCTTGTATTTTTTAATAAAATGGGCTTTGATGAAGAGAATGAAGAGAAAACTAGAAGTTTTTTTTTCTCAGCAGCTGACCAACCACAAGTAGCCTGGGCCTTATTAAACCCCCCTCCCCTGTGGGTTATGCAAATACACAGTAGGCTCCAAGAGCCAGCGATAAGCTGTGTCGATAAGTTCCGGCAGAGAGGAAATATGACGATCGGGCTGTATTGTTTGGCGATTGGGGACAATATTAAATCCTGTAAAGGTTTTTTTTGTGTCAGCCGTTCAGCCAATATTGCTACTTCTATCATTTGATTTCTATTTATTTTAGGCCATTGTTGCGGTTTTATTGAGGTTGTGTCTGCTCTATTGGCCCCTATCAGGTCCATCTCTGGCTGAAGTGAAGGTCAGGGAAGCAGGGAGTGTTTATTGCTTTTTATTGCGACGGCACTGATTTGGGTATCTGGTCTGAAAATGAAGTTCTTTTTTAGTCAGTCTGCTCATGCTCCAAAGATAATGTTTATCACAATTTTTTTTGTAAAATAAGTCTACCCGTATCTACTGTGGAATTAAATATTTTTCCATCTCTGTTCTAATATCCTCTTTTTTGTCCATGAAACACTTGAATGAGTTGCATTCTACCACAAATACACAGTGCATGGCCAACTAATTTCTTATATTATTGTTAATACTAATATTAACAAAGCAGTGCTCCTCGTAAAATGCAATAAAACTACCGGATGAGGGGTGGTGAGATTTCTGATAGGTTGCTAACAATAGGCTACTATTCATCCAACATTTCTCCAAAAGCCCTCTGAATTTCTGTATTCTCAGCTAAAAAGTGGGGATTGGGGTGGGGGTGGAATTTAGTACAATTACATGTAATTATATTGACACCATTAAAAAATATTTTGGTATTGCCAGTGCATGCTCTGTCCTGGTCAGTTAGTTCATAAACATGGCTTCATCAGTGACATACAGGCTGACATCTCTGCAAAGCCTGAGGAAGGACACCAGAGTGCAAATATAGTGTCAACACTTCCAAACAAAACAACTATTTCACAATGTATACGCCCCTACAGAGCTCTTGGAATACAATGTTAGGTCCAAAGCTATTGCCTTGAGCTAGAATACATGTTATAGCCATTATTCTATTTTTTTCCAGGCTTTTTTTGCACAACAGTGTAGTAAATAATGAATGAAGCAAACATGATCATGAGTGGCTATGGCAGAACAAAACTGTTTTCAGATGAGGGTCACCTTGCTCTGTGAAAAATCACACCCATATTGTGTGAGTATATTTTTAAAACCCGGACAGCACTGATATTTTGTCCAAAACCTATTTGTCGGGTAAAAATAAGCCATTGAAAAGTGACATTCTTTAATTTACAATAAAATATGACTTGGGGAAGAGCAAAGTCCACTTGAAACAGTGAAGCTCATTAAGTCCTTTAATGCAGATATGCATTTAACAAAGATCCCTGAACACCTTTCACAAACGGGAAATTAGACTGAGGTGTCCTGCAGCCCCCTCAATGGGGACACTTGACACTTTCACTCGCCGAACAAAGCCAGACGAGGTAGATTCATATTACATGGGATCGAGCACTCCTGCGCTCCTTTGTGAACAATGTGGCTTGAGATTGTCTTTCTTTCTGCCTTCTCATTCATGGTGCGTGCTGCCAAAAATAATTCACATTGAAAAGAAATCACCTGGCCTCATAGTGCTCAACGCTCTGAAGAACAAATCTGGCTAAAGGAGGTCTTACTCAAATCTGACAAAAATCCTGACATAATTAGGCGGGGAAATCCTGACATAATTAAGCGTTATTTAAATCACCAACAGTATACAAGATTACACCAATTTTTACTTTTTAGAAGCCACTTCACTCTAAACCAAAGACATTTTGGGGCAGAGGTGGCCTAGAGGTTAAGGAAGTGGCCCAGTAATCAGAAGTCCTTTGGTGATGGAAGTGTTTTGAGAGCTCCGTTTGTGGGAAGAAGCTCTTGCAGTGTCTGGCAGTTACAGTTCTGATGAAGAACCATCTGGAGGGAGGAGGGAGAACAGGGCATGTGAGGAGTGGTGATAGACTGAGAACCTTCACAATGTTTTGAACTTGATGGATGAGGTGTTTCTTATAAAGCTGAGAAATGGGTGGAAGTGGAACCACGATGATGCACTCTGAAGTCTTCACTATCCACTGCAGGGCTTTCTGCTTAGCGACAGGGAAGTTTCCATACCAGACAGAGATGTTGCATCAGAGAACGCTCTCAACCATCTCTTTGATCTTGCCGACTTTGAGAGTCAGGTTGTTGCTCTGCCATCAATCCATCAGATGTTTAACCTCCTCTCTGTATGCAGATTCATCGATGTTGGTGGTCACCACTGTTGTGTCATCTGTCAAATTGATGATGGGGTTCGAACTGTACTGTGCAGCACAGTTGTGTGTCAGCAGAGTGAACAGCAGTGGACTGAGCAGCATCCCTGTGGGGAACCTGTGCTCAGTCTGAGGACCTTGGAGGTGTTATTTCCTAAAGACACAGACTGAGGCCCATCTGTTAGGAAGTCCAAGATCCAGCTGCAGAGTGGAGAGCTTATTTCCAGCAGGTACAACTTTCTTACCAGCTTCTTAAGGATGACCGTATTGAATGCTGAGCTGAGTCAATAAACAGCCATCTGGCATAAATGTCTTTTTTTTCTTTAGGTGGGAGAGGGTACGCAAACTGAAGGTCCAGAGTGGGAGCAGGGTTGGAAGATGTCAGAGAGAGCAGGAATATACAGATGAAGGCTTGATAGAGTGGTTATGTCAAATGAAGGATAGATGGTGGTCAGTCTTAAATCTGGTAGGTAGAGTGAGGGTAGTCAGAGAGAGTGGAGTGGAAGAAATGTCGGTAGTTAGAGAGGGATGACAAGTTCCAGGATATTCCCTCCTTTGTGAGTGGAAGAGCTGCTGCTGTTGGCCAAGGAGAAAGAACAGAGAAGGGGAAGAAGACAAGACAATTGGAGCAAAGTGTCAATCAATAAAGGTTCCAAGTGACCCTGGAGGGGAATGTATGAAGAAGAAACTGAGACTGCAAAAGAAGAGATATTAAGAAGCGTGAGTGCCATCTAGATTGACACATCTAGGCTTTGGTTTGTGTGAATTATAGTCACAGAATAGTCACTATAGGCAGTGGTGGCCCAGGCACCTGTCATGGCTGCCCACTTCTCACTAATGTGTTAAAAGCAGAGGACACTTTTCATTGTGTGCACCATGTGCTGTGCTGTATCACATTGACAATCACTTCACATTCACTTCACAAAACCCATCCTCACAATGCAGCTTAAAATGATGTGGAAATGAAGCATAGAGGCCCTCAGCCAACATGTGAAACATCAAGGAAACATTCAGCCACCAGGAAACTCACTTTGATAAAAGACAAAGAGATTAAGTCATTATTAACTAATCTTGGTCAATTTCTTGTTAAAATTGAATTGTCTTGTGCTACAATAATGATAAGTCCTATTTGTGTGTGATTCATTAGGAAATCTAATCATAGATGTGGCCTGGACATTGTACACTCATTTGAGGGAAAGGTCTTACATAATGATAAAGATGATGATGATTATGATGATGATGATGTACTGTAATAGTTCCCCAGCCCACCACCCCCATCACATGCATTAATCAAGTGGCTGCACTTTAGGGCCATTGTGAACACAAGGCCAAATCTACGGCAGGGCAAGGACAAGTACGTGGACGATTTTTTCGAATAAATGTTTAAATCCCTCAGAGTGAATAATTCAATTCAGCCTACACTGTTCATTTAACACAGGGGGGGGCATCTTTGTGGGGGACATGGCTTTAGCCACTGAATGCTAATTTCATTCTGCGCTAAACTCATTCTGATTTAATTAGGTCCCGTGATGTATGCGCCGGCTAATTCGGTGGCTCTTCAGTACATCGGCTCCCCTCCTGCCGGCTGTCGAGGGCTGGTGAAAAATGCAAACGTTACCCCGGCCTGGTTGTTCATTTAAAGGAAAAATAATGAAGTCATGAGAGCCCGACCGATGGATTGAGGAAATAAGAGGAAAGAGACAGGCAAGGCAATGGAAACAGGGCCAAAGTGATTAATGGTGTGCGTGTGTTGCTAAAAAAAAAAAAGAAAAGAAAAATCTATCTACTATGCCTTTGTCTTTGTCTCCTCATTTACTCTTCAAATGTTTTGTCCCTCCGGGAGTGTGTTTAAATGAATAATGACCAAAATGCTTAATATATACAGTGTGTATATATATATATAATGCTGCATCTTGGACAACTACAAATCTGGGATCAATGAAATATGTTAAAGACTCCTTCAGTGGTCTTGCACAAAACAACCAATATTTCTGTATGTATATGAATAGATGTTGGACAGATGCAGTGAAGGCACAGGGCTGATCTGTAACAATTTTTTAATGAGAGACAATCACAGAGCAGATCACTATACTAGACCACAGAACATGATTTCTAAAGAACAGACCGAAGATTGGCTCTGTCTAGACAGACTGTACAGACTTTCTCATATTGCTCATTTGCTGAAAACCTTTCAATTAAGTTAGATGCATTTAAAGAAAGTAAAAGATATTCAGAGTAGAGTTACCAGATTGGACTCCTTTTCTGCATAAAAAAGTGTTCAATTGGCAAAAAGCACCTAAAAGAATGCATTAAATTCTACCCCAGACAATCTGGAGTAGTTGGGGTTGTGGAACATAACTGCGAGCCACAGGATGAAGAAAGAATGACTGACATTGAATAACATTGCTTGAGGTCCCCTAATCGGCATCTCAAACGTTAAACTGTATAATTGGCCAACAATAAAGGCAAACATTTCTATTAAATCTACCTCTTCTGAGTCCCAGTGCATGATGAGGAACTTCACTTATTGCATAATTAATATAGAGACACAGCTTGACAGAAACACTGTGGCTGTTTTGAGTACTAATACAGTTATTAACTATTTTTGTACATTGTTTCATACATTTTATACATTCACCTGGTGACACACAGCAAAAACTCATCAGCTTTGGTTCATTTTGCTTGGAGCAAAGCTGCATCAACACTTGCAAATCAGGCAAGGACAACAAATCCTATGCTGACAGTTTGTCCAGATTCAATGCAAACAGGCCATCTATTCCAATGGTTAAGCTGTTTTTCTTTTGCCAGGTTATGTATTATTAATGGTTGTAGAATTATATGACTGCTGACTGATTATGTTTGTTGAATGCATTGTCCCTGGCTGAGGGTAGCGAAGGGCTCAGAAGTGAGGTTGGCTAATATTTATAAGGTTTTTTTATTAATATGATGCCCTGAAGACTGTGTGGTGTTGGTATAATGTTTAATGTCATAGTAGGGCTGGGTGACATGCAGCAAAATCATATCTTAATATTTTGGGTGATTTTTGTACAAAAACAAATGAAATCCAGGAAATTCATTTTTACAAAACAGTAAGACATGACCGGATTTTTTATTAATCATCAGGGACTATGTGATTGGACAAATACTCATATAGCAATGACAAAAATATTGCAAATGACCCTTAGCTATGCATATAATTTGTCTTTAATCCAATCTGTTATATTTGTTGTACATTGTACATTATTTTTGTTGTACATGTGGGGCAGTGGTGGCCTAGTGGTTAAGGAAGCGGCCCCGTAATCAGAAGGTTGCTGGTTCGAATCCCGATCTGCCAAGGTGCCACTGAGGTGCCACTGAGCACCTCATGCAGAGGACAAATTTTACTGTGTGCACTGTGTGCTGTGCTGCTGTGTATCACGTGTGACAATCACTTCACTTCACTTCATTACATAATTTAAGCCTCACAATTGTGTCCCTTTGTATATTTGTATATAGCTGTGATTAACAATAGAATTCCATTGTAATACACAGCACAGCACACAGTGGCACAACAAAATCTGTCCTCTGCTTTTAACCATCACCCTTGGTGATCAGAGGGCAACCAAGACAGGCGCCCGGGGAGAACTGTGTGGGGACGGTGCTTTGCTCAGTGGCCCCTCATTGGCTCAAGTTCATGGGTTTGTTTCCTTATCGCTAGGTCAACCATTAGATCATGTAAGAAATAAGTCCACTCCTGTTTGCCTTTATTTTATGTTCCATAGCAGTTTTAGAAACTGTGTAAAGTGTAGCCCAGGTGCACTTATGTATGTATTGTAGACTTTTCCTTTCTATTTTGCAAGAAATAATTGGCAAACTATCAATACCCGAACCGCCAAGGTGACACTGAGCAAAGCACTGTCCCCACACACTGCTCCCTGGGTGCCTGTCTTGACTGCCCTCTGCTCACCAGGGGTGATGGTTAAAAGCAGAGGACACATTTCGTTGTGTCACCGTGTGCTGTGCTCCAGTGTTTCACAATGACAATCATTTCACTTTCACTTAGTATTTTCCCCAGCTATATACATGTTGAACTCTCAGTATTTTTAGACCATTTTTAACTATATAAGTATTGTTGCTCTGGAAAAAAGGGACAAAAGGAAGGAAATCTCTTCTATTAGTGGTTGACAGTATGAGAAATGATGTCAAATAAAATTGTGTAAGGATTTGGTGTCCCGTTCAGTATTTGTATTTGGTAGATGATTTGTAAATATACAGTACAGGCCAAACGTTTGGACACACCTCATCATTCAATGTTTTGCCTATACTGTATATCTTTGTCAATATGCTTGTATTTTCATGTACTTTACCTCTGTATAATTATTGCAGTATCACTACATGGGGGTTTGAGCCGAAATGTCAGATTGCACAGGGCACATTTAGTTTCCACGTGACGTAGACGCTGACGTCACTATAACGCGGCGGGGGGAGCTCGGGCGCTCCACGTGGCCTGTTGTTTACGTCTTCTAAGAAAGCGTTCCGACTCCGAAGGAGCGCGAGGGGCGGTTGTGAAACCGCGTCCCTGGATATAATTTCACTCCTCGTGACCCCCTTTTTTTCCGCAAGAGAAATTAAACGTTGCCGAACCCACATCCCACGTTTTCCGTCCCTCGGATCCGCGACCTCGTAAAAGGTATCCGTTCCGGCCTCCTGTTGTCTCTTGTCTCTGTGGTTCCTGCTCGGCGCGTGCTCGGCGCGCTGGGGGTCGCGCGCACAACTTGTTGCCCTTGACAGGAATCCGATAGCCTGTTAGCATTCTTATCGTCGGTAAACATGTCGAGGAAAAGGGTCCCCTTTCTCGGCATTTGAATTTTTCTTTTGCACTGGTTTGTGCTTTTGAGGTGGATAGTTCGCGGAACGCGAATCTGAGTGTCGTTTTAGTTTCACGAACTTCACTTGGTCTTGCAGACAGCGCCGAATGATGTTACAGCTGGGAAGCTGGCTGGCCCAGTTTCACGCCAACCCCGGCCGAGTCACATCAGAGGCGGCGGGAAAGAAGGCAGAGGAGTCCGGCCCTGCGGTCCAGGACTTCCTCAAGCATGCCAGGTAGCCGAGAAGCTGGGATTGAGGTTAAAAATTCTGTTTGGAATGTAAAGTACTTCAGTTTTAGTTGTTGTTATTAACAAAGTTTTAAAATATTTGATGAGACCAGGGCTCACACACCCTACCTACTAATATCAGCGTGACTATTGAGATAAGGGCAAGAGTTTGTATTTGTTTTTTTCTTCCTTTTTTTGTGGTTGGACACATAGGAACATAAGTGGGCTGAAGAAAGTGGACATGTTCTGCAACCTGAGAATTCCCAACCAGTATCAGACATCCAGGGATGAGATCAACCTAGTAATCCTCACAGGTTCATTGCTGCCCTTCATCACAATGCTGTAATACTGTGTTTATTTGAACCAAAAAAATGTTGTTGTCTATACGGTCAACACGTTTTTGTCCTGTCTTATATTCAGGACAATATGGTAATAATAAGAGGGTGTTTAATAAGACTGTAACCCAGTCATGTGCTAAGGAGCATTTAAAAAAAGCTTCAGTGCTTCTATTGTTTCTTTGTTACTGTTGTGGTGAAGGTCACGGGGTGTTCTGTGTCGATGTGAAGAGCTGGGCGGGCCTTGTGCTGGAGAACAAGCAGAACTGGCACCTGCAGGTTAAAGACGACGACCAAACCATCAGCAACACCTCGATACAGCAAGTCGCTAACCCTCTGCAAGCCATAATGGTACTGCAAACCTAAATAGCTTCAGATGTCTTCTAAAGCAGATCATTTCTCCCCAATGTTCTGTTCTTGTAATCAGAATTATGACCACTTCCCAAATTGCAAAATTCTCTTAGCTTACCTTGTAGAGTAATGCCCGTTATTATCTATAACAAGATTTAAAAAAATCTGTAGCTTTAGTTTTTTTTTTTTGTTGTTGTTGCACATTTCCTATAAGATTGCTTATATAAAATCTATGTTTAGAATGGTGCTTCAAAACGCAGTTTATCTTTAGTGGCTCTTTGCAATAGATTGTTGCAATTATCCAGGCCAGAGAACAAAAGTGTATAAACAAGCACAGCACCACTGAGCAACCCCAGGCCAAAAACCAGCTGTTGTAACCGAGGGGCCGCTGGGGGGGCTAACAGACCAAGTGCACTTTTTCAGGGGGGTATTTTTATCACCTTGTTCAGCCAGCATCTTCTGAAGAGCAGCTACAGTTTGAAGGAACATGGCAATTTTTTTTAAAGGCCAGGTTGTGTTTTCAAATGCTGTTAATGGCACAGCATTAAATTGTTCTGCAGAAAATGTCCGTTTTGCTGTGAAGAAGTAAGTCGTCTTTTCTGCTGGTTATAAGATTTAAAAAGTGCACTTAAGCTCCACAGTTTCATATAACAATAGCTGTACAATGGTTTAATCGTATCAAATGTACGGTGACCACTGTTGACCATTTGTGTTAAATTAACAGACCAAGACTTTTACAGTGCACAGTGGGTAAGACATTATTTCCCATGTGCCAGTTTGAGGGGGAATGATAAAGAAATTACAGGGTTTATTTTCACATATTTAGTCATTCAGTGCCTGTATATGCTGCATTGGTAATAGTAGTCATGTAAGCAATGGTGGAACAGTGATCCAAATAGTCACGCATTGTGGAAGAAGTCCCTGTATTACATTATCCAACAATTTGCCTTGTTTTAGATCAAAACCACCAACCTGTGGAACCACATGAAGCGCTGCGGTGTGAAGGTATCCCAGTCGCTCTTTGTCCCTCGGGTCATCTTCCTCTCACCTCACTGCCACCTGGATGACACTCTGAAGAACAGGAAAGAGCTGGTTGCACACGATGACCTGGACGCATTCCTGAGCTCATTCAGGGAGGGCTATGTGAGCTGGTTGTCAGACGCACTGACACCATCATGGATCTCAGGTGAATATCTCACCACTGTTCTGTGTCACAGTTGTCAGTTTTATTAGAAAAGCTGACTTCATACGTAAACTGCTGCCAATTATGCCCACTATGCCTCTAATCAAAGGTCTGTTTTACTGACCCAAATGTAAGATATGTCTGAAAAGCTAACTTCCATTACATTCTTACATTCCAGGTGTAGATACCTATACATGCTGCCAAATATAAGTGTTTTAATTAGTCTTGACAACAAAAATAAAATTTTAGTATGTATATAATTTCCAGTATTTTCATGCCTGTTTGCAGATTCTGTGTAGTTTTCCCCCTGTGTATGAATCTTGTTTGTGTGTGTGTGTGTGTGTGTGTGTGTGTGTGTGTGTGTGTGTGTGTGTGTGCGTGTGTGTGTGTGTGTGTGTGAGACAGGTCACCTGTCGTATGGGCAGCTGGGTCAGCTCCGGGAGGTGCTGAAGCGAATGGGAACGTGGGACGTGGTGGAGCTGCGAGGTGGGGTGCAACTGAAGGGGGATTTCCAGAGCTGCACGCACATTGCACTCAACAGGCAGGAGACGGAGCAGCTGGAGTTTAGTGCCATTGGAACGCTGTCTGCTGAGTCACTCTGGGCGCTGCTGGGACACACACCACAGGTCAGAGCCGTCATTGAAACACGCACACAAACATAGGGATATACAATAACATGTACCCACATAGACATTAATATAAATTCACACATGTACACAAAAGCACTCACTGATAGACCAAACAACCTCACATATACATACATATTTTTACAATTAGAAATTCTGATTATATGATTATATGTGTGTGGGGGGGAAAGATGCAAAGACTGTGTTGTAGGATGAGTTAAATAAACAATGTTTAAACATCATAACTTCAATCAAAATTGCAATGTTAGGAGTCGATATTGAAGAACTACAAAAGTTCTAAATAGCCTGTACTATCATTTAATATACTAAATATGAGCCATCCAGCAGAAATAAATGTGCAACTTCCTACCTTTTAAAGCCGGCATGCTGTCCACAGGAAAATCAGAACTGAACATTTGGCCTTATTAGACTGGACAGTTCAGAGATGTATGAAGCAGGCAGAAATAAAACCTACATTCTATTGTCTATTACTCTGTGACAGTAAGTCCTGACAGTGCATAACTATGTGCTAAGCTTGGGGCTTTTTGCCTGTGTAATTATTGTGTTCTGGGTGGCAGAAGTAATTACACACCAGCAAAAAGTGACCTTACACTAGCGAACGGGCCCCACAATTAGCATTTAGCACCAGTTAGAAAATACCCTCCCTAGTGTTAGTCTTCAAAATGAGTCCCAGCTTTCCAATGATAATGTAATGTTGTAATATAATGTTGTTTCCAATTGGCCATCTGCACAGAATATTCCAATACTGCCATGTCTTTATGAAAAGGGGTTTAAACAGTACTCTATACAGACATCTACAACTACAATCATACTACAACTCACCCACCAAATGAATACTAATTTGTCCCCTCCCTAATTGTTGCACTGGATCTGCCTGTACCCATGTAAGCCACCAGGGGACAAGGGTGGCACAGATGCTGAGATTTTCACATCACCCCAGGACCCGTAGCACTAGTCATAAATTACCCATGAGTCTTCTTGAAGACAACTCCGAAACACAGCGGCCCATTCATTTAGTTCAGTTTACAAGAAATCAATATCAATACAGGCTGCCACACCGATGAAAAATGAGCCAGGGTGACGGCAGAGGTGCAGCGCTCAAACCAACGTCTGTGAGGTCTAATGCCAGAAAGTGGGAAGGGGAGGGGGTAACAAACTCTGTGTAATCAAATCCAAATTCGATTTTTGTTGTGTTCAACAAAAATGTAATCTTTTTGGTCCCTGTGCTTAAACTGCATAAAGTTCGGTGGCTGCAAACTTGGTCTTTAAGCAAGAACACATTCATTTTTAGTTAATTTTATATCACAACATTCTTGAGCCATTCTGTTGTATATAATGTTGCAGGGCTGGTTCATGCTGACATTACAGTAACAAAAAATTATACAATAAAGTATTAGTTAGTACAAAATGTAATGGTACTAGTTTAGAAAATAATATAGAGTTGAAGGATTTTCATTTACGTTTTTTAAACACCTACACACAGAATTAGTGGCGCTTTGTGTTTTTTCTCATCTAGCCGAAAGTAATCACATTCAGCAGAGCAGCAAGATGAAATGCCAGCAGGTGGCAGTGCTGACAAGTTTTGACAGATCAAATCACAAGCGGAAGGTATTTGTGTGTGTTCAGCAGCCTCCAGTGTCATGCGTGGCATCCCGTTATCACTGGCTTTGTGCCATTGCTGCTCGCAGTACCTGTTGACGTTGGTATAGATTGTTGTCCACTGTATTCAGACTCCGATCGCTTTAGCTTTGCAAACCTTTATAATGATTTTTTGAAGACGACATTCTGATTTAATTGGTCTTGAAGCAAACAATGGACAAAGTGTCAGGTAAAGGAATCTTCAGTAAATTGCAGGCACTCTTCCTCATGGTACAACGGCACCGATCAGTCCCGTGGTGGAACAGCATTGTGTCCACAGGGTATTATATTTAGGATAGAATCTTTTTAGCCCAGGCTCTCTTCGAGAGCTGCTAAGTGTTTATTAGCCGCCATAGAAAGCACGGAACAAAAGCCAAAGGATTACCTTACAGTCCCCGCATACTTGTATCATAACTTCAGTGCAAGCTGCAGCAAATCGCGCTGAAAGAGGAACTGGCGGCCTTTCAAGCGAGCCGGCCTCAGATCCTGGCAGTCCACGCCGTATTATGTTAACACCTGGGTGTATCTGAAGGGCGCATTAGCAGAACAATGTGGTCAACAGTATCCCTCATTACGTAGCTGCCTGCCTGAAAGGCCAAAGAGGCAGGTAGGGATGCGATGACCTACATAGACCTGGGGCAGTGGGAGTACAATGGTAACAAGGCAAGTGTTTTTTTTTTTGTTTTTTTATAAAAGATGTCTTTTTTTTTTTTTTTTTTTTAAGTGTTTTGATGGGATGGGCGTTTCTTAAGCAGGCAAGAAATAATGCTCTTTTTTTAAAGTGTGACCAACAAAATACAAAAACACATAATGCTGTTTTGACTGAGACAAATTTTTGAGAAAACAGCTCTTTCTGTTATCCAACTGTTGATTTTATCAGGGAAAAATGGTTATGAGGTATTCATCTTTTGGCTTCATTTATCACCTTCAGTTCAAATGGGTACATGAACGTGTTTCATTTATGCAAACAAAAAGTGAAAATAAATTAATTATGCAAAAAGGAACCTCAGCATTTACCTAAAGTCTAACCATATATTACAGTGAGTAGTAGTTAGTTTTGTCATTTTTCTGCAGCAACATTCAACACTTGTTACAAAATATCACAGCAAATAAGAGAGAATGCTGGTAAGATGTCGCCACTTTTCCACGCTTTTTTTGTTCAGGTAAATGAGTGTTTAGGCTATTCTATGCTTGCAATTACAGATGAATCCTCCAGTTCCTCCTGCAGCCCAAAGGCTTGCACACTAGGTGGGATTGGTGACTAAATTGTCCATCGGTGTGTGTGAGTGGTGTGTGTGCCATGTGGTGGGCTGGTGGCCCATCCTGGGTTGGGCTCTAGCATGTGCAACCTTAATGTGTATTAAGCCGTTATGCACAGAACAGCAATGTCCGGTGTCTGGCTGGATTAAGCGTTTATAGAAAGTGGGTATGAAGTGAGTATATGGAGGGATTTTTCCTCATCCTATCAATCATTTTATATAGATTTTTCCTGCAATGTTTTGTCCTATCACAGGATTTTCTGCAGTTCATTCATTGACAAAATGACCATAGTTGTATAATTGAGACATAAGTGAGTTCACATACTCTCTTGCATGGTTTTCAGATGCGCTTCCCTTTGTGTTCAGAATGTCAGTGACTAATAGCACTCAGCACCACATAAGGCTCCGCTCTGCTTTTCCCTCCATAACGACATGCTCATTAACCTGGCTCAAGTAATTGTATAAGAAGATAATTGCACGTGGACGCCTTCTCCCTCTAGATGTATGTAGTGTACCACTAGACCTCTGTCTGTGACCTCTGTATGTGGGTCTTTTTAGTCCTTTATTCTGTCAGGTGATGCCTTCTTGGATCTAATTGACTGGCTTACCTTCAAACCACTTTTGGTTGTCGAAATGAGCTGACCAGTCTGTGGTACACATACCAGCAGGAAACGGTGATGCCTACCTTTTCTTAATTTTTTTTTTCTGTTTTCGCCCCTTGAGTTGTTAAAATGGAATAAATTGCCACACACATACTGCGGTGTCCCTGCCCCAAGCCTGGTCAGAACTGCACAGTAGCCCTGAAGGGTCTCACCGTGTTGAAACACAAGCCTATGTAAAAAAAAAAAAAAAAGTTTCTTAATGGAATCTCTGGGTTTTTTCCCCACCCCATATTTCACCCAGAAACATGACACTCATTTAATAGATTGTGCTGAACACGTGCCCCAAAACCCCGGCTTAGCGTGACATCGCCGGCCTCAGTGGAGCACAGTCGCTGCTCTCTCTCCGTCTCTATTTACCAAAGCCGTGACAGGATCATTAGAGCCCTTTGCAACCCATTACTGAGGTAGAATAAACAGTGCATGGTGACAGCCTAAACAAATTGATGCCCCCCCATGTCTCTCTCTCTTTCTCTGAAGGAAAAAATATATAATAATAATAATAAGGGACAAGAACGAAAACAAAAATCTTCATGTTCTTCCACTTTTAAAACAAACCCTACAATTTGTCATGCATAGATGCAATGGATCAATACTTTTATGAAGTGCCATTGTTGCCAAAGGGCCAACTAAATGTTTAAAATGACTGCTCAGATTTGTTTTCGACCAAACGTGAAAAGAAATCCATAAAGCCGTGTGTTAACACAGCCCTGGAAAAATTAATGAGAGTGGTGCACCATTTTCTTTTTTACTCATGTCTTAATTGATGGGCTTGTGTCTTGGTGAGATGTTATTTATATTCTTTAATTAACTACTCTGTCAAAAAAAACTCAACAATGTTACAATAATGCTAAACAACCAATAAAAATATAATTAAAACTCATTAGTTCAGCTGTCAAGTCCACAACAGAGGTTACCCAACCTTTCCTTGCTAATGAGCAAGAAGGTGAAATTTATTGTGAAGCACAGCACGTGGTGCACAAAATTAAATGTGTCCTCTGCTTTTAACCATCACCCTTGGTGAGCAGTGGTGCTTTCCTCAGTGGCACCATGGCAGCTCAGGATTTGAACCAGCAAACTTCTCATTAGGGGTCCACTTCCTTACACACTGACCACCACTGCCAACTATTAATTGACTTGGAATGGCTGGCATAGTAATAGGAAGTAATAAACACATTTTCAAGTTTATGTATTATTAACTGATTTGCCACGTAACTATTGCCTTGCATTGCAATTTTTTATAAAGTAGATGGAAAATTTACTGGGTACAAAGAACCTCAAAAAGTGTGCCATTTTGTCATCTAAAGGGCTGTTTCATCTGACAAAAGTTGAATTTTTCATGGCAATCGCTACTGATACAAGACCTTTAAAATTATTTTGAATGCATTTTAGAGCTACTTAATTATGCAGAGTGTGCACCATTTCCATTTGGTTAATCGAGGTCAGCCCATGGGGCCGGCAGCTGTGGTGGGGAAGAGGGAGGGAGACGTTGGAAGACACTCGATAGCTCCCCGGGCGCACTTTGCTTTCAGACACCAGGAATAAGGCACATCTTTGATTTGCGTGTAAACAGGGGCAGGAGCTGAGCCGAGATGTGGCTACAGGGCCAGTGAATGGTGAAGTTCCAGATGAGGCTTTAGGACTGTTTACAGTATACACTACAGAAGTGCCTTCTGCAAATACTTTATTCAAATCATTTGTATGGGGGGGGCTCTTTCCTAGAAGCTAATTTCATAGTAAATTGTGTCTGTCATCTTTTAATGTAAACTGAGAAATTGTCAAAATTTGCGCATGGCAGCTGAGTGAGACTTTTTTCATCCCTTCTCAGCTCTCTTGAAAAAGAATGTAAAGCACGTCAGCATAACATGATGCTGCTCTACTCTGGTCAGTCAAGACATGAATGAATGAGTTCTGCTGATTATTTGTCAACCACATTTAGGGAAAAATAATATCATGATTGTTTTATTGCACAGCAGCAATTCGTAAACTTTTGACCACCTATATTGTTGCACCTCCTAAATTGTTCAATAAATGAGGCCCAGAGTATAGGACTCTATGCCCAGCTTTCAGTGTTTTCAGTGCTGGTCTGCCTACCATCGAATGATGGTGCTGCTTATAGGAGACTGCTGGAAGTCCTGCATTGTGGGCTGATGGCAGTGAGATAGAGCAGAGTAGTCTGGTATTGATGAATTACAAGTTTTTTTTTGGCTTTTTTCCTCTTTTTTTCAAAAGCCATTCTATCTGCTTCATTCAGTCTCTGAAGAAGAAGTCACCACATTATTTAGTGTGTGTGTGTGTGTGTATGTGTGTGTGTGTGTGTGTGTGTGTGTGTGTTGTTCATGGGGTGGGGGTAGTTGTCTATGAAAGAGGGTCACTGCTTTTTGTCAGAACCACGTTCCACTGACAGACAGACTGTACCAGACAGGAAGTGAGTCATGTGGCTGGATGCCAGCAAGACGGAGGGCCTATCATGCAACTAACAGGCGCTTATGTCAATGGAAATGTCACTGATGTTTTCCCGTTTGCGGGAAAATAACTTAAACTGCCTCATAATGAGTTGACATCAGATTTCCAGTATCTGCAACACTGACGTGCAGCATATCTTAACATGCTAAGCAGAAATATCCGTTAATCACACAGACAATTGGTCGTATAAATGAGGGCAGGATGGGCTGCAATTACTGATTATTTGAATAAGTAATACACCAACCACGTCACTGATGGATGCATATTTTGAATTGCTTCTATCGAGGCACTGTAACATTGATGTGTTTGTAAGCAATTTCAGTGGTAGTACTTTTCCCAACATTTCCTTTATTAATTAATTTTTTTGTAATTATTTAATTATTCATATTGCACACATGACTGATGAATACCTGTATTGGTGTGCTGATTGCGAAGCCACAGGTACATAATGCACCGTCTAATCAATCCATTTTACACTTTTAGGGTGTGTGCTGGTGCACCTCTGCTTGCTGTCATATGTTGTGGGAAGTGTGTTAAAGCCCATGCAGGAAGCTGGTGAAGTTTTCAATTCACAGATGAATGCCTGTTGATTCCTTCTTTGAGCATTAATGTATATAAACATCGGGAACATTCATCACACTCTTGTATGTTTTTCTCTTCACAACGAATGTTTCAGCGAAAAGAAAAGAATATAAATAACCAAATAACCATTGTTGTGCCAGTTGACAATGAAAAAGAATTGTTCCATTCATTTATGAAACACATGCCACACTGTCGCATGTGGGCAGCAGGACCAATTAACAACCAGTGCTCAACTGGATAAATGGTAGTAGAAATGGTAGTAGGTCAGTTTCCTTTGAAAATGCATGAGGATTTTTAAGGGAAGAAGTTGCGGAGATGATTGGATTAATTTAATCCCACAGTCAAGTATCCTTTCTGTGGATAAAAAATGGAAATGATCTGTCATTTTTCAGACTTCTGTAATGAACATGTACCTCTTCAAACTTACTGGGTGGGTGATTTGGAATAATTTGTCCCAAAGTGCTTGTAGGGACCATTTGAGAAATTAAACTATCTGCAATTACACACACAAGAGTGCCGCCCAGCCACAAGTGCCACAGAGGAACTGAAGACGTTGGCGGATATGCATTCGTCTGGCTGAAAGTACAGAGAGAATGTACTTTCAGTGGTGGTTTTGTAGTTTGTTTGAATCTATTTTGTTCAGTTTGCATGGAATGTCTAGAAAAGGCAAATTTACTATATAGGTTTCACTGTATAAATTATATCAATATAAATGGTTCTAAAAATGACATATATATGGACATGTATAATGGTTCATAAAAAATGACATATATATCCATTCCTTTATAAGTAGTTGTAGTTTCTTTGTCTTTACAATGATTGCTTTTCTGTCCTTTCCAACACTATGCTTGAGTCCCAAAGTAGTGACTGATTTGTAATCAGAAATAGATTTTTTGATTGATTCTTAGGTGAGTTGTTTTTTACAATATATTATCTCGTTTTTCCATGGAAAATAAGGACACTTACAGTATAAGGGTTGAAGTGTTGGGGTGTCAACTGTAGGGCTTGTCAAAGCACATTGAGATGTACTGTATGTAATTTTTGGACAATATAAAAAAAAAAAAAAAAAGTTGTTTGGTACATTAGTGTATGTGCAAAATGTTAGAATGAGGAACATCCTAGAAACCAAAGCCAAAGAAGAGAATGGGCCAATATCTGTTATTGCCTTTATTTTCTGCTTCAAATTTCCAATTACTGATAGTCCTTATTTGGGGGAGTCACAACATCAGATGGGAGAAGTTATCCCACTGTGCTGAGTGGCTTTTTATAGACATAAGCACATTGCACCTGCATTTGAAGAGGAAAAAAAAAATGTAATAATAAATTAGAATTCAAATAATGCTCCTTCAGCCATTTCAGATGTTAATGAGTTTTTTTAATTTTTTTTATTTCACTATTATTTGCACAATTGTGTGTTGACTTGTAAACATGATGTCAGTTACAAAAACGATACGTGCTCCTTTTCTTTTTATTAAGTAATTAGCATTCATGCTTTGTTGCGTTTTGTTGGTGGCAATTAGTCGCACACTATCTGGTAGGCCAGCGTTGATCCCCGGACAAGATTTTGTAGGTGGCTTTTAATTGAAGGCACGGCGCATAGCGCTTTAAATGCGTGTTTGTTTAGGGGCCGTTTCGGACGTCGCTTTTGCGCACAGGAGGCTTAATGAATGAGGAATCAATAGAGCTTCATTAAAGTCCCAGCAGCCATCCCACTTCATTAAGCCACCCCCCACCCCCCCACCCCCCGAACGCCGTTTGCTTTAATTGGCCGGCACTGAATGGAGCAGCGGAGTGGATGGAGCAGTAGAATTAGCATATCTATCAACATTTCTCATACACTCTTTCTTCTGCCCCGTGTTTGCACCTACAGACTCGACAATTGCAGCTTCAAGTTTCATGCAGGTCATGCGTTTTCATTGAATTTTCATTGCAAATGGTGTTATTTCTGCTTTTGTCGGTCAGCGGTGCATACTGCTTGAGCATTTCCTCTCCTCCCGAGCTAATATTAATTTGAAATTGTTGATCGGGTTATTATGGGGTAATTCTTATGGATTGCTGAGATCAATGCAGGAGCTGCCTGGCGCACCTACAAACACACACACACACACATGCTGGCAATCAGCTATGTCTTCATTAACGCTCAGTAAATCATAATCGTCTGTGTTGAAAAGCCTCAGCGATGGCTGCTGCACTTCCACGGCAGGGTGCAGCCACCGAGCTCCCCGGTAGAAGCGCTTGTCATTTAGAGTCATGCCATCTGCTGTGCTTTACGTGAAATGACAGATAAACCAGTTAGCGGACACTTTGGCCCACTGTCTGTTGTTTTGATAATCACCCTTAATAACGCTCAGCATCAATATGCTCTTTTAAACCCAATTTGGTGGGCCCAATGGCAGCCGGCGCGTGCAACAGGGTAACGTCATTCAGCAATGTTTGTGAAGAGTCGAAATTAAATCAGTCATAGATTGTGCTCTCAAGATGCCCCCTCCCCCAACCCTGAGAAAAAAACAGAACCATTCAATAGGAGAAAACAAGGGTTCATATTTAAGCCGCTCACAGAAAATGCACTTAACCAGATGAAGATGGAGTGAGGAACACGCAGAGGGATGTTAATGTCCAGCGCTGAAGTTCTAATGGCTTCCTCCGGAGTGTGCTGGGCTCTGCACACTTTGGGGTCATAGCCAGGAGCAATTTACCATAATTGAGTAGAGTTTTGTATGGTGGATTCCCTTCGGGTAGGGTTTCCCTGTTTTTTTTTTTTTTTGGGGGGGGGGAATAATGGAGTTTTCATAAACTTAATTGCTAATGGGCACCCTGAACAATCACAAGAGTCACAAGAGGTAGACGTTCTCATTGTCTTTGGTGTTCATGGTGGCCACCTGCCGCTGGCTCTGTGAGGATGAGACCCTTGTCTATTCATCTGTTTCCCTCAGGCTATTTATCTGTCTGCCCTTTGCCTACACTGTCCACGGACCTAAGCTATGGTCATTTTTGCTGTATTAAACGTTTAAGTGGATAACGCCAACAGATGTCTCTTTGAATGTGTGTGTGTTTTGCCGGAGTTGTGTAGTAATAGGATCTTTACTGATGAGGGTCAGGGCAGACCATTCATCTACATTTCTCTCCCTTCTCTCCTGAATCTGGTTGTTTAAATGTAAGTTGAATTTAATTGAACTGACTACAGTTATTAGAACAGCAAATCATCACGTGTTTCACAATTCGATTAAATTCAAAGTCAAAACAACTCCTCAACCACAACAAATTTAATCTGCACTGACATGTAAAACTTGTTAATAAATTGGAAAGCTTGAATCTGTTGTTTTCTTTTAATGCATATCAATCATAAACACAGCATAAGTAAATTGTATTAATTTCAGAATTCACACAATGCCTTCAGATTTTTCAGCCATGGCACTGTGCTATAAGTCTAGTATGCACCTTCCGAACTGAAAAAAATATGAAGAAAGATAAAGGTCCATGTTCTCTGAGTTCCTGTTGGTGTATCGGTCATAAAACAGTTTGGATGTTTGATTTATTGCACAGGATGTAAAATATGGCACAGCTTGCTGTACGTTTTACTACCTGTAACCCAATGTTTGGCACATTGCTCTTTTTTCCATCTGCATTTGAATGCTAGGCAATGGAAGCAAGCTCTGCATTACAGGTTCACATGTGTCTGCGTCTGGTGAGACATGAGCAAACAAAAAGGGCGCCCGTCACCGGCTGGTATGGGTTTACACACTGACAGGGTTCACCTGAAACTCTGCACTCATGGCTCCGGGTGAAACACCTCCCCCGGCTCGTTCCCCATGCTGCTGTGCGATTGCGGAACAGGATCGGCCGTTAGCTCGCTGAAAGGCTAACATGCAGGTGGTGACACGTCTTCTCACCCCCAAACAAAGAGCCTGGGATGATACTCACTGGTTGAGGTGTCCGTGTTGCACAAATTACAAAGCAGAGGTGTTGAAGAACATGGCTGCTTTTTCATCTTTTACTCTTTCAGTTTGATTAGACAACCATTTTTTATTAAGCAGTTTTGGCCGATGATTTTACAGGTATATGAAGGGCGTTCAAAAATCTGAAATCTGTGCAAAGCCTGATGAGATAAGATGATCCTTTATTAGTCCCACAATCCAGAATGGTTTGAAAATGTGTATACACTGCACTATTAATTTGTGATGTCCTGGGGCAGCTTTAGGGCAACCGTACAAATTGAACCATGCTGCAAACTGAACCGTTGGTTTGCAGTATATTTTTAAATTACTAGGTCATACCTTTTTTTTACATTTACAGCATTTATCAGACGTCCTTATCCAGAGCGACTTACAATCAGTAGTTAGAGGGACAGTCCCCCCTGGAGCAACTTAGGGTTCAGTGTCTTGCTCAGGGACACAATGATAGTAAGTGGGGTTTGAACCTGGGTCTTCTGGTTGCGAGTGTGTTACCCACTAGGCTACTACCACCCTATTTTTGCCATGATAAACAAAGAAAAATTAAATACTCTGTTCCATCAGTGTCTCTGCAAAGGCCATTCAGTTCAGAGACTGAAATGTTGGCTTGAACAAAATCATGCTTATCATGTTCTTCTCTTATTATAAATAATTTTTTTTTTTGCCATTTCCTGCCCCATTTTTATTAGTCACTACCAACCATTAACAAAGAGCCATGCTCTTTCAGTGTGCTGGGGGTGTCACGTTGTCTCATGGGGGTAAAAGGTGAGATAAATGATGAGGAGGTGACTTACGTCTTTCACAGTGCACCGTTGAACTTGGAAATGATGTCATCGCCGAGAGTCCTCTCGTGATTCAGAAAGTGAGAGGGTGTGTACGGGCCAGGCGGCCAGCTCTGACCCACACCCTTCTCCTAGGGGCAAACCCTGCGCTCTACAACCTCTTGTAGAGAGGCAGAAAGAAGCCCCTCCCTGCTAGAGTTCAGTCTGGAGGACGAGAGAAACACAATGAGCACATACAAAAAAAGACAATAGCCAGTGGAAGGCTAAGCAGCAATCGTTTAGCACGATTGGCTTCGTAAATATTAAATTGTGGTTGAAATTTGATTGTAGTGTAGTACCCCTATTAATAATGTCTACCTGGGTTCTGCGGTGCATATGTAACTTAATATTAAGGATAAACATAAAATTATAATTACAAGATTATCTTCATTAGATATTTTGGCCTGCGGCAACCCACCTTATTATTAAATCGAATGACAATTTAAACAGCTAGTGCAGGATTTTAATTAATACAGCAGGCAACATAAGTATAGCACTCATAACCTCCTTTTTCTTAATAAAGCAATTTACAATATCCAAATTAATTTGGAACGTATTTACATAAACCTTCAAACATCACACTATCATAACCCCAAATATAACATACAATTTATATACCCTTGTACTTAAATGTCCACTGCATATACCAGGTCAGTGTTTTTCAAGCATGAATCAGTCTTTCAGTCTTTACAGCCAAATAACATTCATTACACGTTCAAACTTCATACTTTTTTTTTAAAAAGTCACCGTTGCAGGCCTCGGCCAAGATATTAAGTACCTTTACCCTGGTAGGTGGTTGGTTCACATGAAAAGGAATAAAGCACGTTGACGCAGGATCCGAGATGTTGGCACGAGGTGTCCACATTGCAGTGGGGATGGTTCCGTGTTTGGAACCATGAGCCCCCCGTTGTCCAAAGTCTAACATCATTACTTTGACGATCAGTCTCACCACTACATTGTTTTGGGGCTGTGATGGCCTAGCGGGTAAGGAAGCGACCCCGTAATCAGAAGTGCCACCAAGGTGCCACAGAGCAAAGTACCGTCCCCACACACTGCTCCCCGGGCGCCAGACATGGCTGCCCTCTGCTCACACAGGGTGATGGTTAAATGCAGAGGACACATTTTGTTGTCCATTTTGTTTCACAATGATCACTTTCACTTCAATCTTGCTGATCACTCAGATTGCAACAGTGAATGTCGGAACTCTCTCTTCAAGCTCCGCTCCTGATCTTTTTGCGTTCACGTTAATTCTCTTTTTCCTTTGTTTTTTCTTCCGGTGACCTCTCACCCTACTTCCGTGGAGTCAGGAAACACAAATAACATAAGTCCATTCTTGTATAGTCCTATTGAACTCCCAAGTACATCTTATTAAATACATGCACATTTAACATTTTAGATAAACATGAACATTGTAACATTTAATAACAAAAATCTCAGTCTCCCAGTTTTTTTTTTAATAAACATCCCTATGTGGCTGTTAGGAATATAAAATGATAAAATATCATAGGGCTACAGTTGTATTCCTGAATGTGAAAGTGAAGTGATTGTCATTGTGAAACACTGTAGCACAGCACACGGTGCACCAAATGAAATGCCTCCTCTGCTTTTAACCCATCACCCTCAATGTCTTTATCATAATTTCACAGGGCAGGCAGGTGAGCCTCCCTCCCTGGGCCACTCCTGGCAGATACACCACTTTAGATGTGTCCCTTTGCTTAGTGTCCGCAGTGTGTTTCTGTGTCTATTGTTTCTCCAACCTTGCCAGGAAAAACAAATGAGAATCATACCTGGTAGGAAAATTTGATTTTTCCTTAAGGCACAATGAAGCCCTGTTACCTACACCACCACTAGCATTGCTGAATATATTGGTTTCTTATAAAAGGTCGAGTTTTTTTTAATTCATCTCTCCAGCAACTTAACAGTCCTTCAGGTTATCAAGTCTGAATTGTCGCATGAGCGGGAACAAAAAATATCTAAAACCTTTCTTTTGTATGGAGCCTGGCCCTCGCCAACGAAAAATACCTGGCAGCCAACATGGACCACACGGAAGTCCCCTCTACATTCCTGGGTTAAAGTGTGCCTCAGTTTGAAGGCCAGTTTGAATGACTCCAGACACTCTGGGATTGTGTTTGTATTCTCCCACGTTGGAGCTCTTTTAATTCTGTGGCTGTTTACTGTTATTGTTTTGATATCATTTTGTGGGCAGAAGTAATCGGAGCGCGGCGTGGAAATTCCCTCTCACTTTAAGCTCGGTCGGCAGCGGAGCCAGAGCGCGTCAGTAATCAAGGACACCGGAGCCTCGTCGGTTCGCTCGCATTCTGACGAATCCTTCCGCAGACATAATTAGGGGACTTCAGTTGCAGTGTGCGGGCACCGGACCAGTCCTCGGTTCATCCCAAGCCTTGTCATGATTTACAACCACACATCGCTTCTTGGTTGAGTCATCGGCAAGTATTGTAGTGCACTGTGCCAAGCCATTTGGATTCTGGCTTGTTCCGTCGCAGTCATGTCAGGTCAGCGATGATGGCAAATCGTGATATACTGACCTTTACTGACAGCTTGTGACCAAATGACAACGGTACCATGTTAATACTGGGTGATTTTGTGGGTCTGCTTTGCATTCATTTAAGCGTTGCTTGTTCTTTCACAAGTTGAGATTTATGACCTCTGAGATAAGCCGTGTGTGATTTTTAAAGAGCCTCAAGTAATAGAAAGAGCTAGGTGGTCTCAGCAGAGTGTGTCATCCTCTGTCTGCAGCAGTTGAAAAGCTTAAGGCAGGGTGCGTTGAGTCGGGAGGGTAAGGAGTGTGAGGGTCAGGCTAAGACGATACTTGATCTCTGGAGTTCATTTATTAACCATCAACAGACAAGATTCATTCCCCAGTTCAGACCTGAAGTTCATCCCCCTCCCCTGCTCAAGCGGAAGCAGCCGTAGGTGGTATCTTGATCGGATGAGTCTGAAATCCTGACGTCCCCGTAATTTACCCTGTACACACCTGGGAGCTGCGGTTACTAAACACCAAAGATCTAGACAGCAGTCTAGCCTCGCACGTTCGACAAATATCCTGGGTTCCATAGACAACACTGGGGTCAAATGCCATACAAGTGAGGTATTTGGGGCTTGAAGTGCATGACTCTTTGAGACGACCTTTAATCGCCAAATTTGGAACATGGATGGGGAAATGAATATAGAATTCTTTTAATTAAATTCAATGGATTTAGAAATATTATTTCATTTGAGATACTTGGCACCATTTCAAGAAGCAGGAGTTGAAACATGTTACTCAAATAGTCAGGGAGATCTTGGTTTGGGTTTAAACTCTGGTCACCCCTTCACTTTGTACAGAATTTTTATTAAGTTGTTCTTAACGTAACTGCAACACATAAAGAAAAAGTTTTGCTTTGTGGCATTAAAGAACGTTCACAGTACTTTTCCCCCACTTATGTGCACAGCGCAGACACCACAAAAAAAATGCTGGGCGTATCCGTCGTATTTTAGCTTTTTCGTGTGCCGTACATATTTGTCACCTTAAACCAGATGAACCAGATGGAGTGAAATGGATGCGATAGTTGCAGCCTTTAACCGCCACAATCCAATTCTCCAGCTCTGCTGCTTGTCTCAACTAAAGCCGCAGTTTTCAGAGGTGATAACTTCAGCAAGGTGAAATCTTCTTTAATTGCTGCCAGTCTCCCGTTTCCTGCCCAAACCAGCTGCTCCCCGTGTGCCGACTGCGTGTTCACAATTACGGGAAGGTTTTGTTTCAAACGTGCCGAAATTAATAAAGCTTTTATTCATTCCTGAGGTGTCGGATGCTGCTGTAACACAAGCCACGCTGCATCCAGGCTGTGAGCAGACAGGCTCTGCAACGGTAAACCACAGGCGTCCGCTTTGATTCCCCCCTTCACTGTAGCTTAGAAACCGTATCCCTAAATTGAAGGACAGCAAAAGCGTACGTCTGGCCTCGTTTGCAGGTAATTAGCTGACTCTGCGCGGGTGTCAGGAATGCACAGCACCACACGGATCAGTCACCCTTCTATGAATATCATTTAAATTTCATTCTGTGTGGAGGAGGGGAGCAGAGCATTAGAATCTCTTGTGATCTGGAGGGCCCACCAAGCTCTTTTACCACGTTGAGACGGGCGTACTGAGCAAACGCACAAAAAGGAGCAGCCAGGCTCAGTCCCGCACAGGGTATTTTTCCCCACCTCCGATGCTTATCTGGCTTTTGATGTTGCGCTAATAAAAGGCCCATTGGTCCTCTACAATGACCTGGACAATGGACAAGAGCCAGCACACTGAACTCCGGCCGTCCATGCCATTAACAGATAGGCCCAGACAATTTGTGTTGTGCTGGAGATGAAAGAATAGGAAAGGTGGTGAGAGGGGAAAAAAAATCATAATTGAAAAATTGTCTACGGCCAAAATGAAAGAAAATAGAAACGTGTAAAAGGCATCATAATGTACTTTAATCCTCTGCTATAGCTGTGAAGTAAAAGAATAATACAAATCCTTTAAAATTATTCCTTTGAAATGGATCATGCTGAATGATATGACTATTTAAATCTTATTAAAGGAGCTGAGAACAATAAACCAGGAAAGGCAATTTGACAAAAGTGGCTAGTGGACAGATTTATTTAGGAGTAAATGGTCAATTTTAAGCTTGGGATTCTTCTCTTTCTGTGGTTCTGGAGTACCTGCTAGAGTCCAGGAACATTAATATCATGCAGATTCTGCATTTTCAACACACCAGTAGCAATGGGTCATCATTTTGAAAAGGGTTTTTGTAACATTTCGACATCTCTTCAGATTTTGTGTGGCAAAGACAGTATTAGTCGAAGTGAAGTGATGAATGAATTAGTGAATGAACAGCTTGTGATTCAAAAGGGCAGAGGTGAAGGCCATGAGTGTGTGAGGAGATCTAGACAGGCCAGAAGGACAGTGACCCCCTGACCCATAGGGTCACTGGTAGGACCCTCACCTTAACCTCTACCATGCCACTATATGCACCACCAGTCTGGTCAACACTGACACCTCCCACAGATTTCATGGTGCCTTTATCACTGCATGGCTTTGCCGATACGGCTTCCAACAGAAACAACACATATCGGGGCTGTCCGAATGAACATTTTAATTGCTGCCATTAACACAGCTGCATTTTGTTTACTTCCTGTGAAGGATCTGACCTATGACACAGACATAGATCCCTACATAGAGCTGGAGATGGACAGTGGAAAACAGTTTTAGGGCCGATGTGGCATCTTTTGCATGCACATATACATTTTTTATATTTTTAAGTGGAGAAGTGACTGCAGGGGTGTGTAAAAATGGGAACAACATGCACACAGGTTGTGTCCACAATGCACCTGCATCTGGATGTGTGCAGACAGTAAGAATTAGGTGCAAATAGATTAAAACACACACATTATTCACAGCCATTAGGCATAAATTTGTTTTAATTAAAAAGTCACTGCGCAAAGGTTTGGCAAAAGGATGCTCTTCCCAATGCATGGGACCCGCACCGAGAAATACACTGTCACATTCAGAAAGTAATTTGCATTCAATTTTATTTACTGTCAGCATTGTTACTCTTTCTTTTTCATAACTTTAAGTATGCATCATAGCAAACTTTAGAGAAACTTTAAGAATTGATTAAAATTAATTTACTGCAAAATGTGTGGTTTTAGTTTGAGAACTTTTTCATATAAATATAAACCAATTCCAATACAAACAAAATACCTTTTTGTGCCTTTGCTTCTGTGCCATCTGAGATAACTTCTCAACATTTGCTGCGCAGATCACGGTGAAGATGTACAAGCGAGGCGGACAAGGCTGGCTGGGTAAAGCCCTCAGCGGGAGTGCCACCATTCCCTCCAACACGCACGTGGTGTTCAGGATCAGCGGTGAGGACACCGATGCCAAGATCCCTGCCAACGCCATCCACACAATCACCCTCAGCATATGAGAAAGGCACAGGACGCTCACTGTACCCACATTCTGAGTTCTTAAATTTGTTCCAAAGCAATGCATTTTATGCCCTGAAATATACTGTACAATAACAATAGTTTAAGTATTTAGTTGTGTTTTTTTTATGTTTTTTTTATGTATTTATCAGGATGGGAGGGGGGTTCTTTAAATCAGTGTCTCTCAGGGTAGAGGTTATGCATGCAAAGTTACGACACGTATTCTGGCACTTGCGGTGATTTGCAGGGAACTGCAGAAGTTTTAACAGTTTAATTAGGAGACAATGAGCTTTATGTTAAACCTGTTTGCATTTGAGGTGAAATTAGCATTAGCTTCATACACCCTGTGTAATTAACTGCGTAATTGACTGCGCTGCCTCTCCTCGTCTGGCAATATTATATTTTTGCAAATTCATTGCACAGCACTCAGTGTGGAATTATTTTTTTTTTTTTTTTTACTGCTGCAATTATGCACTCAACCGGTCATTTAACTTGACACATTTTTAAACATAAAATCCATTTGCTGCACCGCTGTCAAGTTGGGGGCTGGCTGTCGCTTTAAAATCCCCATTCGCTTGTTGCAGGTCCGATTCCACTGTTGCATCTGTCCCCATACACGCACAGTGTTGTGGTAATGAATTAGCAACACTAATCTCCTATCGATGACCGTAGTGTCAGCCCCCCTGTTAAAGTAGCCGTTAATTGCTTTTTGTGTCACCACAGCCTGAAGTGTGGTGCCGATCTAAATCAGGAACGCCCCTGTGTTGTGGATAGAGTTGTGGGAAGGTGGCCTGTTTGTGTTCCCATTGACCGTTAAGAGACGAGTAACCAATGAAGCGGCTGCATACTCCCAGAAGCATCGTCGTTTTCATACAGGCCATATAACCTCCCACTTCCCACCAAGCAGACACTCGCAGGAGTCCATTAACAGCTGGCAATCCCATTTACGGTGTCTGGCACTGAGCTAAATTAAGTTACGCGCATCGAAAACATCAGTGCCTTGAGCAAGTTCAAGAAAAATGGCTTCTTTCTACACTATCCATCGCTCTGAATGGAATATCTGTACCTTTTAACTATATTTTGTATGAAAAAACTGCACTCACAGACAAATGTACTTTTACAGATTTGCACACAGAAGAGGTTTTGTTGCAACATAACCTGCATGTATACTGTCCTTGTATTCACTCAGTATAATAGGATGCCTCGAGGCGGCTGTAACTCAACCGTTTTTTATTGTCTTTCTTAAAGTGCAGCACAGCTCTGCTAAAAGCTGTTTTTTTTTTTTTTTTTTTGTTACAGAGATTACTCCTCAGCGATTACCTCGTTCCCAACCTCAAGGCTTCATGTTACTGTGACATTTGCCTTGTTGGTCAGGCCTTAAACTTTGGAATTATTATGAATGTGTATCAAATGTGTTTCTGTTTTGCAATGTTTTAGGTCAACGGCGCCGGTAGTTTGACCTGACTTACAGATGTACTGTACCAGATTTTCAGTTCAATGTGCTTACTGAAGGTTAACACATTTTGCGGTTTTCTTAAATAAAGTAATAAAAAAAATCTATTTCCAGTTAGTCACAGTTTTCTATGGAATTGCGGTTGCATTTTAACAATGTTTACGTGCATGTTTGCATTCGTATCCAAAATAAATTTTCATTCAACAATCGTGTGTTTGTTGTTTTTTTTTTTGTCCTTTTTTTCACCTGGATTTCCTGGAAGTTGCATGTAATAAAAAAATACATACATGCACTACACTACAAGCTATTAATGTGCTTTCATACATGTTTTTATTTTTTAAGTAGTCATTGAAGTAGTCATGGCCCAATTGTAGCGTTGAGCGTTAACGCATCTCTTCCATAATTTTGAGCCTTTGTCCTTCCTAGCTTTTTTTATTTTATTTTATTTAGCCATGCCTAGTCTGCAGTCAATCACCCAGTCAGTCATGCCATCGACGAATGCCACTGGGCAATGGTCGATTTCAGCTCCAGCCTTCATTAGCAGCTTAGCGGGCAAAATGGAGGCTGTCCGTCAGCATCTCTTGCTGGCCTCCTGAAGCCATGCATGATGTCTCAAGCATGACAAAGGGACAGGAGTGCAGGGATTGGTGGGTGTACAGATGACTGACCAGGGACACAAAAGCGGCTCTGTCCAGCAGGGTGGCGGCCAACAGGGGGGTGGGGACGGCCACGTGAAATCTAGCCGGAGATCAGAACAGAACACACCGCTAACACAAGGTAACAAGGTAACCTGAGCTGCTCTGGAATGCCACGGGAAGACAGATCAAGGTGGACTGTTGAAGGTAAATCCTTCAGGATATTGGGCCCATCAAATTAACGTTTCTTCTTCATTTTTGCAATTTTTTTCCCCCTCAACATCCTGTTACACCCTCTAATGGGCCTGTGCAGACAACGTTGAGCTGACAGATGATGACATGTACTTTCTTCATTGTTGAACCTGGATTCTTTAAACCAGTTTAATGATGTGCCACAGGTTAAAGATGAGCATTTTGGTTGTGCCGCTGTACCAGACAAAGCAAAGAATATCTGCTCAAACATCACAGCAACAGGTCCTAAGACTACTCAATTGAGAAAGTGTCCTCTGTCAGGGACATAACGTGACCCTAGGTGACTTGACCCTGACCTTTGGATGTGTAGATGACCACTCTCCATCAGCCCCTAGGGGCAGCTGAATAGGTGTTCATCTTTGACCTGGCTGATGTCAGGCACTTGAACCAAGAAAGCTAGGACAGAAGGGCGAAAGCCATGACACTGCCAACTCTCACTGCCATATGTGACACAGTGGCTTGACTGTCAGACCTTAGGCCATTGGTCACTCTGGCACACAATGGTCACCAACCTGGCCCAGCATATGTCACGCAGAATTATTGACATGGAGGGGTCATAGGACCTCAGCGCATCTGAAAATCACAAAATATCATATTTTGCCATCTACAAGTGTTTCGTTTTTTTTTCAAGTGTGCAAAATGTGTACACAGTTACGTTTTTCCTAATGCTCATCATTATCAAGAACAATCAGGAAAATGTGCTAATAAATTAAAGGCTTCCATCTAGTTGTATTTTCTGTTGGATTAAAACGTACACACATGACAACTTGTTGAACAGCTTTAGTGGAAAACAGAACTTTAGAGGAAAAATACACACACACAAACAGCACTTATGGTACTTCCACACTTACTGTGTGGACTTTTAACCACAGATTTCAAATAGGACTTTCTTTTAAACATATATTTCATATAGATTAAATGCAATTCATACAATAATGGGTCCTGTGGTAAAATATACTACTGTGTTTAAAATGTGAATTATTCAGATATGTACAAGCTTTCAGAATCTGTAAATAAGAGTGGAGACACCAGCCATATTCATCCAAAATGGATTTATTGAAAGGTTAAGGGCACTTTTGCTCGAAAAAGTAATGTATTATTACATATTTTTTTACACCCAAAGTGAATTATCTTTTGATGTATTTTCCTTGATAACAGAAGTGGTATTGTTGCAAAAATGTAATAATTTTCGGCCCTATTTCACAAGCTTTTACATGATCCTCCCCGCCACATCCATGGAGCCTGATGAAAGCCCCGCTTTTTTTACACGCGGCCAAAACTCTCTTCGAGATGACTGCCATTTCATTAAAAGGCAACAAAGCATTCTCTTTTTTGGATACAGATGCCAAATGAATACCTCTTACTCTTTCTCACCTCCACCTTTTTCCATTTTCTACCAGGAGTAATTGAATACGGGAGATGGCTTTGCTTGGTGCGAACCTTACCCAGGAATGATTAAAGGTACTTTTTTCCCTCCCCTCCCCTGTGGGAGAGGAGTGTTTACAAAAAGGACACAAAGAGTGAATCCGGTTAATGCTACATTAAAAAATAAGAGGGGACACAGGCAGGAGAACAAGAACCGGTACTTAGAGAATAGCCAGTACTCAAACCCCTATTAAAAGCATCAGACTTGTTAAATAAAAAAAAAAAATGGGAGGCAGGAAATCAGTCGGGCTTCAGAGTGAAAGCGGCCACTGTGGATCCCTTTGTGTCCCGCATCACCCGTCCCTCCACTCCTCCACCCACCAGGGCTATTGAGCAGGGATGCATTAGCAATCAGGGTGGGAAGGCGGGTGGGGCCTGACGTTTTTTTTTTTTTTTTTTTTTTTTTGCAAAGCTTATTTTGCGCCCCCCGTTGTTGAAGGTCCCCTTTCACAGTCTCATTCAGAGGCTACCTTTAAAACGACTCCCCCCTCACCCGCCCCTTCGTCCTTTTGTTCTTTTTTTTTTAAGGCGTTCGTCATTTTATTTCTGATCAGATGTATTCGCTGTGTAAGAGGTATTCATTTGGCAATGTGGTTATAAAACGATCCAGGCTTCCCAGCTCTCTTATGCCTCAGAGATCATCCACCTGTTAGAAATACAGCCCCCTCAAGCAAAAGCCATATTTCACACATATATTATCACGTATGCCTGAATCCATCAGCTCATTATTAGGTCTATAGATATAGAAACTAGTATCTGGCATCTAAATGTGAGCTAATTCTCAGCCGAAGTGTATTAATAATATGGATGATAATAATACATAATGGTGTCATTTTTACTCTTTAATCTGTTAATTAAATTAATATGTACATTTGGCCATTACTGGAACTGCTTGGATTTGTTCTTTCTGATTTCTTGGAGCCTTGGTGCCCAGACACTTGACTCTTGAGTTTTAGATCAGCTCATACAAGTTGGAGTGGTTGGAAGACCGCCCAAAGCAAGATTATACTCCTTTTGTCTTCATATTTGGGGTGAGGTCTGTGGGCTCTATTTTGGCAAACAAATGTGTGTGGGGGTTTTCCACCTTGCCTTACGCCAACGATTTTGCAAATTTATAGAGGCGTGTTGCTCATTTTCTCGCCATGCAGCCACATATTTAAAATAACAAATGATTTTGTGAGTGTTTTCCACTTATAGGAGTGCTGTTCTTTAAGGTATGGCCTGGGTTTTTTTGGCACTTTGTTGTTTTAAAGCAGTAAAAAAGGCAAATTTTACCAACGCAAACATGCCTTAAGTCAATGGCGAATTATTGTGCACTGTTTAACCAATGTGTATGTTGGACACAGCAGTGGAAGGAATTCTGTTCTCTCATATCTGTTCTGCTGCTTTGTTGCTGCTGAAAGTTAAAAGCTTTGCTTTTGGTATTATATCTTCTATGTTCTGTTTGACATCTCATAAAGTGGATATGGAAAGTATTCCGACCCCACTGAAATCTTTCACTCTTTGTTATATTGCAGCCATTGGCTAAAATCCTTTATATTAACTTTTTTCCTCATCAATGTACACACAGCACCCCAAATTGACAGAAAAACACAGAATTGTTGACATTTTTGCAGATTTTTTAGCAAAGAAAAACTGATATATCACATGGTCCTAAGTATTCAGACCCTTTGCTGTGACACTCATATATTTTTCCTAAGAGTACAGGACCTTAGGTGCAGGCAAAATGTTTTTGTAGCCTTGGTCAGATCTGTGCCTCGCCACAGTTCTGTCTTTGAGCTCTTCAGGCAGTTCCTTTGACCTCATGATTCTCATTTGCTCTGACAGCAGGGACAGTGGAGGCTTAAGGAAACGGCCCCGTAATCAGAAGGTTGCTGGTTCGAATCCTGATCCGCCAAGGTGCCACTGAGGTGCCACTGAGCAAAGCACCGTCCCCGCACACTGCTCCCCGGGTGCCTGTCATGGCTGCCTACTGCTCACTCAGGGTGGTGGTTAAAAGCAGAGGACTTTCATAATCCTCAAATGGAAGACATTTGGATGACCAGAACCCTTCCTAGAGATGACCATCCAGCCAAACTGAGCTAGAAGAGCCTTGGTGAGAGAGGTAAAGAAGAACAGAAAGATGTGGCTGAGCTCTAGAGATGCAGTCAGGAGATGGGAGAAAGTTGTAGAAAGTCAACCATCACTACAGCCATCCTCAGTGCAAGGCACATTAAAGCCCGCATGGTGTTTGCTAAAAACCACCCGAAGGACTCCAAGATGGTGAGAAATAATATTCTCGGGTCCGATTAAACCAACATTTTGACCTTAATTCTAAGCTGCAAGGGGGGAATCCAGGTATGAAAATGCTTCAACTAAATACTGAGCAAAGGGTCTGAATACTTGTGTTATTTCAGTTTTTCTTTGCTAATAAATCTGCCAAAATGTCCACAATTCTGTCTTTTTCTGTCAATATGGGGTGCTGTGTGTACATTAATGAGGAAAAAATGATTTTAGCAAATGGCTGCAATATAACAAATTTAAGGGGGTCTGAATACTTTCCATACCCACTGTATATGGGGCAGTGGTGGCCAAGCGGGCCCCGTAATCAGAAGGTTGCCGGTTCGGATCCCGATCCGCCAAGGTGCTACTGAGGTGCCACTGAGCAAAGCACGTCCCCACACACTGCTCCCCGGGCGCTTGTCATGGCTGCCCACTGCTCACTCAGGGTGATGGGTTAAATGCAGAGGACAAATTTCACTGTGTGCACCGTGTGCTGTTCACTTCACTTCATATCTTGTCTGTAGAGATGGTACTCAAGTATTGTGCTTGATACATTGCACTCTGTACATATGACAATGTTTTCAATTCTGTACATATTCATGTATATGATTTATTGCATGTTATGCCCAAATCATACCTTTGAATAATCACAAACCTTTTACAAAACCATAAAAGTTAACTCTGTTTTCAGCTTTGCCAAAGCTGCTTCTTTTTTTAATCAGTATGCCCATAAAGCATTGGACGTCCAGGCTTCTGAAACCACTTTATATTCTTCAGTTTCACATGTTATACTTGCAGACAGTTCAAAGATCAGGAAAAAATAAATGTGCTTCTGTACAAGGAAAGGTTCGATAATGTTTACAAATGGCCACAAGGGTTACAAGATAAGAATGACTAATTTGCTTTTATTGTTTGATCTCACGATTCTGTCATTTCAGATGGTCTTTTCAGGTCTTTAAGACATCTAAGAAAGGTATTAAGTGCAATAACCCTTGACTGCATAATTAGATGTAATAGTTTAATCTTCAAAAAGACTACATTCATTATTATAATTCAATTATGATGGCAGTTGTGCATTTCTGCAGCGATAGCCGTACCTGTGAATAAGGTACACTATATATAGCCCTGGAGAAAACAATGCACCTCGGCCCTTTCCCCTTTTGCGTGTGGGACTCAGACTGGTGGGATAATTGAGAAGCATGAGGTTATCAGTGCAGCGGTGAGGAGTCATTTTTGGGTGGTCTTTCGCACCTAGTTGTGGGCCAGACGACAGTTCCATCCCGTGCTTTGCGCCTCTGCAAAGGCCCCAATCCATCAATACTGTTTTTTTGGCATGCCAGGCCATTTGTGCATCATGATTTTTGCCACAAGCAGTGTACAAAAGCACAATTTTCCCTCTTGGGATTTTTGGCCCGCACGCAAGGTTTCATCACAGAGCTTTGCTTTGGGTGTCAGTTTATTGTTAGCGCCAAAAAGTCATGACGTGGGACCTTGTTTTGTTTTTGCCTAACTCATATAAGATAGTATGTTTAAAAGTTTTTTTTTTTTTTTTTTTTTTTGTGGGTAATGTTTGCGCTGCCCCTGACAGCCATTTGCAAGGTTAATGCTGTGGAAAACATCATCCATCTTTCCAACAGCTTCATTAAACGGGGCCACGCTGACCCACTCCACATAATGTTGTCAAAATGTGACACGCGTCAGATTATCGGGAGGTATGAAGATCAATATCGAAACAACAGTGGCAGCGCGGAACACTCCTGCCGAGCCTGCGGACAAACAAGCACGAGCTTCCCACTGCCGTCTATCACAAATCGGCTAATAAATGGACGAGCCCTGGGCACTGGCTATCAATAATAATAGAAATGTTGGAGCGGTGATGAATTAGGGCCGGGTTCTTATATAGGCCAGGGTCTTGATGCATGGCCATTTTAAATGAGCAGACGCTGGATAAACGCGCCAAGGCCCCAGATCCACATTAGTTAAACAGTCCTGGGCCTGGATCAATGGAACGACGCACACTTTTACAGTCTCACCAAATCACTTTTGCGGTCTGCGTGACCTCTAACAGCAAAGCAACGGATGAGATCAAGCACGGTCCATTGAATCCAGAAATGTTCATAATGACCAGGAAATATCTCTCCCACATGAAAAATTACCATTGATTTAAACCAGACTGAAATAAATGCAAAAATGTGACCATATGTAAACACATACATATGACAAGCCTATAGGCCCTTTTAGGTTATGGATAAAAGGGCCTTTCGTACCATAGGAACTATTTCCCAGTTCCTAGATCTATTGCCAGAAGTACCTCCTTTTGCGCCACAGGAGCAAGGAATGATCATAGTTCTGGGAACGGCTGTTTTGTGGGACTTATTTAGTTTTCACTTCTAAACTGTTAAGCTGGAGACTAACAGTGATGTGGTCATAACTGGTTTTAAAAAAGCAGTGTAAACGTACCGTGTTACCTGTTTACACACACTCCAAATGACGTCCCGAGGGGAAATTGCTTCTTTGTGGTGCTCCCCTGGTGGACAGTTCCTAAAACTGCTCAGTCTTAAATGTTGCTTGTAAATGCGCTAACAAGATATTCCTAGTTCTGTAGCCAAAGTCTATGTTCTGTAACGCCATGATATATTGTACAAAAGTCCAGGAGGACTTTTTTGTCTCGCTGTGTATTATGTATATGGATAGGATGACAATAAAGGTCTTACTTACTTGCCTGTTCAATATCACAACTAATGAAAATATGAGAGATGAAATATCAAGAGATGATGAAAAAGAAGATGTTATCCTAGTCATTTTCCCCAAGAGGAAAATCTCAGATGTTTATTTATTTCTTTGTTTTAAATTGGCTGCTGCAAATAGAGCTTTATCAAGCTTTCAGCTGTAAAGGTCCCTTCGTCCTGACCACCCCCCCAACTACTACCTCTGCGCCCCCTTCCCGCAAAACTCTTCCAATTGCCTTCTCGCGAGGAAAAAGGTGCTCCAACGCTGGCTTCAAAAGGACACAAGCCCATAATTCAGAGATGGAGGTGTATGGAGTGGCCCTGGCGCACTGTCGATAAAAGCCACCTTGTTCGCCAAACACCTCTTCTCCACCGCACAACAAGCCAGTTAGGCTAATAGCCTGGAACAAGAAAAAAAAGCATAATTGTGGGTAATCATTTGCAGAGAAAGAGCCGCTGATCATTACAGTAGGGCAGATTGTACTGTTCCTTGCTGAAAATCCCAGTTGCCGCAGAACCAAAAATGATGGAGATTATTTTTGCCAGCATAAAGTTTCTATTTTTGACTCAGTTCCTGTACCTACCGAAAAAAGCTCTTGCCTCTAAGGGAAGTTAATTTTAGTGTTCTTCTTGGTGCACAAAAGGTCCAGGAAAATCATGAAAGTCTTCAATTTCAAAACTCTTCAATTCCAACATATCTGATAAAAAGTCATTTGTTGTGATTCAGTGGTCAGCAAAACGGAACTGGAATGACATATGGATCCATAAAGAAACCGTATTGATAAGATGAAAATGAAGGTAAATGATGGTGATTATGATGTTTCTGTAGAAAATAAATGACCTCCTAACAATATCGAATCCATTTACAATGAAAATCTTTTTCCTAAACAGCCCTATTATATCCACCTCGAACCAAGGAATTTGACCAAATGAATCAATTTACAGCAAACGCAGCAACTTCATCCTGTCATTTTCAGAATGAAGGACTAGCAATGAGTGGGTGCATTGTTATTTCACCCTGTTGTAAGCACAGGATAAAACTGTACATGGCATGTATATGTACTACATGCCATCATCCACTTATTATTGATTTTTTTTTCCTTTTTTTTTCTAACACATGAATTTTTTTTCTGTCAAATTGTGGGAGATGGTAAAACTGCTTCATATTTTAGGCTCTTCAAAGCAGCAAAACATTTACGGTGATGACAGGATTTTACACTCTTAGACAATGAAGCCCATGTGCTGATTTGTCCTCTGCATTTAACCCATCACCCTTTTGTTGGCGCCTGGGCAGCGACTGTGTGGGGACAGTACCTTGTTCAAGGGGACCTTTGTGACATCTTGGTGGTTTGTGATAGCCACTAGCCCACCGCTGCCCCAATAGTAGTCATGAATCAGGAAATATGCTGTACATTCTTCTGCTAAAAAAAGTTGCTCCTACTATCCCTAGCCTCCATCAAGTATGTGTGTTGAAACTTTTAACTGGAGGTGCATGCTGCGTTAATTAACTTCAATTGGCCTGTTTCTCAGAATGGTGCTTTGAGATCATACAGTCATAAGCTAAATGTCCTGGCATTTTGTCTCTGTGCACTAATAACGTGCTTCACGTGCATTGTTTGCAGGTATGTATCTGTTTACATTTCTGCACTCCAGGCCAAGAGTGGCTTTTACAGTGACGCCATTGACACTGAATTAAGGCATTAATCGCTTGCTTTGGGTGGCTTTCTAAAGGGGATTTACCAATAACTGCTCATAATGCCTTTGGTAATGGATATGCAGGTTTGGTTTATTCTTGCCCGAAGCCTCAGAGCAGAAGCAACATGAGACTCAAAGATCTGGTGCATTAGTTCTGCTAAGCTAACCATGAAAACTAATTGCAGGAAGGACAAACTGCAACCCTTGCCCTGTGGTCATGAACCCATTGAACAACGCTGGGAGTTCCATAGTCGTGGACGGCTAACAAAAGACGTTCTGAAAGGCCTGCAATCCGATTACAGCTTAAAAGAGGATAACAAGTCAGCGTTTTACACTGTTTCTTGTGGTGACTGTCCCCTCACACTATGCGACATTAGAGGACAGTATATAGGGGACTGCCTGTCAATCTCAGGCTTGACATGAATTGCAGAACACAATGCGATAGTTTCCCATTGGAGTTGGTTTTCCCAAGCGCAGGAACTGCCTCCAGTTGTTCTCATGTACACGGTGGTCTCATGACGTGTGGCCTTCTCTGGCCCAAGCCACCTTCCCATCCCGAGGTTTCTGTCCTCACGATCCTCACTGCAAATATTTAATATGCACATTGGCTCCTCTTTACTTTTCCAAGGTTGGACATGGAAGAAAAGGGCTGGAAAGAAAAGTCATGTGATCTCTCTGACCCCAGTAAGGACCAGGTCATGAGAATTTGCACATCGGCTTGTCTTCCCGAGCTACCATACCTCTATTTCGTCTCTGTCCACTGGAATACTTCAGTGAGGACAAGGCCATTGACCATTACCTTCCTGCAGGCCTGACTCTAAATAGTGACCCTTGACCCCTTTCTCTCAAATTAGTCTGAATCTGAGAGGCAACTTCCTAATTGGTCAATTGATCACTGGTGTGTGTTTTGTAGCTCTGGCTTGGCCTTAACATATGTACCTGTCCCTCACAGCTAATAGACAGCTGGTTATCTCATCCTCTTTGAGTAACTCAAGATGTGTTCTCGACCCTTTCACCTGCACCAACACTTTCTGAAGAACTAAAAAAAAAAAAAAGGAGGCCAATTACTTTGGCCCTCTTTGATTTGGGTCACAATTTCAGGTTAGAGGAGCATTGAGGATATCCGCTCAGCATGTTCATATAACCTGAAAAAACTGCTGGAGTGCTTTATCCATTATGATCCGTATGTGGTAATATTCTTCAGTAACATCTTTTGGTGTCAGGTCAGACCTTTATTGAAAGTTTGAATAAGTGAACAACATTCTGAAGATTGGTCAGGGTGATATTTTGGCCATGCTATATAAGACTTGGTGCAGTGGATGTGTTTCTTGAATGTCACATTTACTAGTTTCTCAATCAGGCTCCTCAAATCAGAGTGCAAAAGACCAGTCTGCATGTTTGGTCATTTATATGGTATGAGCAGATTTGTGTGTATTTTTGTGTGTATTTAAAGGTATCTGTCAATTCCGCTTGTGCACACTTGAACATGTGACATATGTGACATCATCACAGTGACGATGTTGAATGTCGTCGGTCAATGCTATGAGCTTCTCCCATTTTTTAATAAAAGCATAACTCATTCTGTTCTTTTGTATAGATCCTGATATAACGGTAACATTACCGATATATCAGGTATGTCTGTTGTAGCTCTTTGAAAAATTGGGCCATGAATTCTAGAGCTGCTTCCTATTGTGCAGCATAGAGAGGGTTTGGAATTGTGTTTACTTAGCTGAAGACCCCCAAGCTGAAGACCCAGATGACCTCTGATCCTGTGCCCTGACTGAAGCTGGTGGCACGTGTCTGTGTGCTCTGGCCTAAGGGCTTCTGGCACATGCACCCGTCAAGGCGTCCCAACGTGTCTTAATCCTGAAAACCTTTATTTAAAAAAAAACAACATCCACAAAATATATCCCACAATGTTGTTTGTTCCATTTGTGGTTAAATTCTGAAATAGCGGTAAAATGAAAATTATATTGAGTAACTAGCGTTTAAAATCATATTTGAAAGGGCCAGTAAGTATTCCTCATCTTTCATGGCCATAGTAGGCACTCATAATCATTAACTAGAAGCGAAGCCCTCTGGGAAGTCCCACAGTGGAGCTCCCGGGTCCTGGCTCCCTGACCTGCTGTCACTTTCAGCCTGATTTATGTTCCCAGGTGTGGGTACATGGCGCAGCTCCTCCTTGCGGCCAGCCCCTGCGCTGAGATTGATGGCTGTGGGTGTTAAATACAGCACAGGGTAGTGGGGGGTTCATGGCCTCCAGCCCCTGCCACCTAATTACTTTCTAATGTAACTACAATTCTTGTGAAGAGATGTTGTCTCGCTGGTCAAATCCCTTTAAAAGCATCCAGAGGGCTGCGTCAGGTTGGAGAGGGGTGCTGTGGTCAGCCTCGGGCGGTGAGGCGAGGAGGCTTGGTTTTCTCCCATCCTGCTCCGGTGCACAGACCGCGGGACAGTGTGGCTCCAGCGCTTCCCTCCATGCCCTGCCCTGGACACTTGTCTCTGGGGTAGTGTCATTTCAACCCGTACAGCTCTTAACCACAGGTTATTGACTGCAATGTTAAAGGCTTCAAATAAGGCTTGCATTTCTTTTTGGCTTTACGGCACTATGGTAACAGCAGGAAAACGATACGCTTTGTGATGCATTCACTCAAACATGCTGGCTAAGTCCGAGCTTTGTGATGGCAGAATCATTTCTACTTTTATTAACCTAGGTCTTCTATGTCCTGGTCATTAGTAATCTATAAATTTCCTTTTTCACTTATTTAGTCCATTTAAAAAACACCAAATTGAGAATCCTGCCCAGACATTAATGTTGTAAATGACTATGGTAATAGGAAATATAAATGTAGAGAACCTTTATTAGGCAACCGTGTCGGTGCCAGTGGAATTCAGTGTTCACTAATGCAAGTCATTTTTAAGTTTGCTGATTTTTAAACCACCCCTCCACTAGATTCTACTAAAAAAACTATAAAACTGGCCTTCTTTACATTAGTTGAGTATCTGGTGCATCAGCAAATATGGATTCAACTAAATTATTATTTCCAAATTTGTACAATTTATTTCCCAAGAAAATTACTAAATGACACAATAGATTTGGAAAGTGTGTTCTGTATTCATTTCACATTACATTTTACAAGGCAGGATTTAGATGACAGTTTATGATGATGATTTTTAACAAATTATATTCTTGTTGTTTTTTTTTAATGCTGATGCTAATATGCACATGCTGATGCTAATAAGCCACATACCAGCTGTAAGGTTTAACCAGGGTGTCCCACATGACATGAATATATATATACACACACACCTATATATGCAGTCTCGGACTTTTGGGTGACAACATATATATATATATACATATATTATATGCAGTCAGAGGAAGGATTTAAATATTTATTGTTGAAGCCAAACAAGTTACTTTATTGTATTCTAAGAAACCTAATGCCAGAGTAATGTGTTGGTATTATTTTACAAAATTAGACCACAGAACCTTATATTTTATTATGGATGTTAATCTCATTATTTATCCTAATTGTCACATATTAGGGATTATGAAAGTGCAGAAGCCTGTGAAATCACCTTAAAGCCTGATCAGTCCTGAAATGGCAGCTGAAGAGCTGCTGTGGAGGGTGTGAGATGGTGCACTTCCTCCCCGAGGGGCATCAGAAGCCGACTGAAATGCCAGACTATCATTACCATTCTTACAGGTCGTATATTACTTTCAATCAGAGAAATCACAGATCCCTAATGAGCTGTCAGGCAATAGAGCTGGTGCCCCTCTCGCAGTGAGACAGATAGCTGAGGGGGGCGCACCCGGCAGAGACCGAAACCTGATCCTTTCCAGGAGCCCCGCCCCAGGGAGAGGAGCACTTGATCACCACAAAGAGCTATTAAACTCAGCCATCAAAAAGAGCTGGCTGTCATTCAAACAGCACTGTGTGTGTGTGTGTGTGTGTGTGTGTGTGTGTGTGTGTGTGTGTCTAGTTCATAGCTAAACCTGAATCACACACAACCTGATGCTAGCAAAGCAGCTTGGGAAAGAATAAACTGACCTTTTATTTGTCCAATAACTCAGCTCTAAAACCTGAAATTAATAGAACATTCTTTTTTACAATCTTTTTGTATAAAATTGGAGGTCACCTGTTCAATGTGTGAAACAAAATTGCTCCTTATTCTAATAAATTGGTGTAGCTGAATTGGTCTAATGTAGGTGAGCTCAGTTCTGTATGTTATAATGAACCATATTCTATGTATCATTTGTGCATGAAAGCATATTGACATGAAGCTAATGCATGGCCTGTTCAGGCTGAACATTCAGTGACTGGACCTCCACATATGCCAGTAATGGACATAAATAAGCTGGATATAAATAAGCTTTTATCACGGGCTATCAATATTTACTCATACATCATGTGATTTCCCCACTCTAGGTCGGATTATGTTGAGCGGTTTCATCAGTGCGATATAATATTAGAAACCACAGCGACCAGGCAACGTGTCCAGCTGAAGGTCATCTGTGCAGGGTGGTTAAATACAAGACCTTTTTGTGGTCGGGAGAGAAGTGCACGACAGCTAGCGGAAACACGTCCTGTCCCGTCATCTAACCCGGCCCGCTCCCTCAACCGTTTTTAATTGCCGTGTAATGGTTTCATGTAGTGCCAAGCTGTCTGCAACACTTCAGCCTGGGAAATACAAACCCTGGCCGCAGAACCACACTCAGTTGGCAGTGGCCCTGCGCTTAAAGGGGCATAAAATTCTGCAGTCTGCAAACTCACCAGCATTTCAGAATTACACGAATACATCAGAACACTGAGGACATTCACAGAAATATGCTGAATAATGGCCGAATCATTAAAACGACTATGAAGATGTGTGATTTTCAGAAATGCGCAAGTAGTGCGTGCTTGCAAATCTTTATTTCATACATCACTTTTAAAATGATTTGTATTTAGAATATGTACTGAGAAGAGCACCTTAAAGCAAATCATGCTGATGTGCCAGTGTTTTGGTTTGAACCAGTTTGTTCCTCCACAACTAGTTTGATGAAGTAGTTTTTACTTGTCCGACTTGCAGTGCGCGACACAGGATTAGTTTGAGCAATTGGCGCAGATGCATGATTGTTTTTACACAGAAAACAGTACCCTTTGCTGAAATATTCAAGACTGCCCAATCTGGCAACACTGAGTGAAATAGACATACAAGATAAATGGGTTCCTCAGTACCTGTTTTTGACAAGCAGTTTTTCCAGAAATATCGAATTCAAAACACCCAGTTTGGCAATTGATGTTTCTGGTTATATGTTTTGCTGGGTTTAAAACACAGACTTGGTATACATTTTACATTTAGAATTATGCCATTTTTCAAATGCCCTTATCGAGAGCAATTTACAATCATTAGTTACAGGGACAGTCCCCCTGGAGACATTCAGGGTTAAGTGACTTGCTCATGGACACAATGGTAGTTATTGGGAATTGAAACTGTAACTTTGTGGTCTTCTTCATAGGCGAGTGTCTTACTCACTAGGCTATAAGACTGTCACACCTATTAAAACTTAGTTAATAATTACAAATATGAATATAATTGTACAAATAGTACAATTAGTACAATAGTGTGTCTCTGCACATTCCTAAGACCGATAGGACGTTGCATCTCTGCAGAACGGCTTTATGTTGATAAAGCAAATAAATGACTTACTGTGTCACAGGGTAGGAAACTGGCAAATATTTGGAAGAAATGATTGTTCCATTCCTTTAAATACATGAGGATTATGAGCATAACCCTTCAGGTAGTGTATTTATTGTTAAAAACAGGTAAAAATGGCAGGCCGCAGTGCATTTTAGTCTGCTAGATTTGGTTTGTCCTACGTGTCCTCGTGTGTAATTAAATGGTTAGTGCATTCGATTTTTTCCTTCGCCTCGAACAGTCAGCGAAAAACCGCGGCAATCGCTGGCTTTTTCAGGCTATTGCCATTCACAGGGGCCTCGGGAAAAAAAAGACAAACCATTATGTGCGTGAACTGCTACAGAGCCCTGATGAATTACCAGGCCCGACGCAAGCAGAAGGGGGCAAGCCCAGCGCTGAAGAGCTCAGCCAAGGAACTCAATTTTCTAATTTGGTGGAGGCAAAGATGACAGGAAACAAGGCAATTTGCCGTGGTCTGCAGAACAGACCCCGGCCCGCTGAGCTGCCCAGGTTTATAAAGGGTAATTATCCTCAGAATGAATGCCATTTCATATTAAGCTGAAGTCACAACAAAACAAGAAAAACGAGGGCCTCATTAGGAGTAATCACGGGAATTAGTAGCATCGTTTAACCAAACGCACAAATAATTTCCAGGATATTGAAGAAGCAGCCAGCACTTCATCCGTGGCCATTAGAAAAAAGAAAAAAAAAAAACTCTTTAATAAAATAATTACAGTCTTTATCTTTTCTACTATAATTCTCAAGGGCCAAAGTGGGTTTCAGAGATGGGGAGAGATGTTCTGGGAAGCGGCCGATGTGCAATTGCTCCTGCGCTAATGCTCCGCTCGCACACATACAAAAGAAAATCCATCACTTTCGCACTTTAATGCCACAGTGCCGTTAAAAAGAGGCAATCTCATTACAGTCCATTAGCACACAGTTGTATTTTTTTTTATTAATTACTCAATTTCTAAACCCAAATAGAACAATGAGCGACGCATACATGGCAACACAAAAAAAGGAGGCAAATGTCTGTTCTCATTAAGGAGCTTTCATTGTTCGTGCATCCAACATGGACGAAACAGAGGACAGTGCTCGTTTATGCCATTGATGATAAAAAATAATCCATTGTTATTTTCTGTTCCGTTTGTCACCTTAGGTGTTTCCCTCTTTGTTCATTATTTGGAAAGCCCTTGGAATGACCCGTCTCTGTGAAATGTGCTTTATATTTACACAGTGAAATGGCAGCTTACACAGAGATGGCCGGTAGCCAAACCCTGGCATTAGACAGTGGTAACAGGTGGTTTATGTATGGAAATGGAAGAATCTTCACTTACCTTTTAATGCAAAAAACAAATGCATGGGAAAAATTATATACAGATGCATCAGGCCCAGTCATAACAATTTCTTGTTTTATTTTTTGGCACAAAATGAAGGGGAAATGACAGGCGAGTTAACACACTGTTTTGACCACTCTTTTCTGCAAATGTTCTGCATTGTTTTAAATATGCATTAAAATGTAACATTACTTCATTAACATTCTAGCTTTTACATACGGACAGATAAAGTTTTTTGTGAGTTGCAACCGATTGTTTTTGACTCGTGCACGGGCCTGTATCACACTTTTGGGGTGTTTTGGGAAGGGCCACGCAAAATGCCATAAATGGCTCTGGTGAACGATTTGTTTGTAATGGAGGCAAGATGTAGTGACTCACTACAAGATGCATTTACAAGGGCAAATATATCATATTCATGATACTCAATCCAAATTTGTCGATGCAAAATTAATGAAATCCTATTAAAATGTCTCATATCCATTAGACATAGTTTGCCTCTATTTCAGGCTATTGTCATAACCAGACCACATGACCTTCCACATTTAAAATTAAATGCAATGTTTGATCGTTCCTAAGTTGCGTTTAACCACCACATACCAGTCACATAAATCACATAATAATTTTCCTCACTTCTGATGACAGACAATATTTGGGAGTGGCGGTTGGCACACTAGTTGCTTTAATACTAATATCAAAGCTTTCACTCACAGCCTAGCTTTTCTGAGGCATATCAGTGCTGGTCATAGTGTAGGGCAAGTGGAACTCCGAGAAAGTGTGTGTGTCACTATAATGCTTTATTTAAATGTAATTTTTTTAAAAGGCCAACTACCTTTATTTCCTCAGTCATTGCAGAGCACCAACCAAAAACCATACAGAGGAAATTTCAGATTAAATGACAAACATTTATTTCTATTGTGACTGATGAACTGGGGACAAAAATAATACTGCAGTGCTCACTAATACATGCTGCAGATATGACACAGGCACCAGTAATTAAAAAGTTATTAAAACACACTAAATACAAATATTACATGGATCATGTATGGTCTTACAAAAATGGGTGCTGGATGGAACAGATATAAAAACACATCAAAACCACGACAGAGAACAGAACAGAACAGAACATAGGGCGATTAGTTCCAGTAAAAAGGGGAAAGATTTGGGTTAAACTGGATGCCAGCTGATATTCTGGGGGGGGGGGGGGGGGGGGGGTGAATGCTGCAGTCTGGATAATCATTCCCTGAAGGCACTTCACGTTCCTGGTGCATTTATGTTGACCTGTTAACCGTAAAAACACAACAATAACACTGAAAAACCGCAGAGAGCAACCGAACGTCCTCAATGGAGTCGCAGGCAACCGGCTCACAATTTATTTACTTTCCATGCAATACATCTTGAATGCAATAATCTCATTGACTTCAATTAAATGCCGACGACCAGCGGTTCACAGAAAACAGGCGCACAGGGGGCAGGACTTCTCCTTCCCCTAAATGGTCGACAGTGACGGAAAACAGAGAGACAAAGGAAAAGCTCCCCGTCTCAATTCAGCTACTTAATAAGCCAACGAAGGAGCTGCATCTGGAACGACATGGCGAGACGGAGGAGAAACCTCGTTACGGCCTTTCCGTGATTCGGTTAAAGGGCACAAACAGGTCCAGGGAGTTGCCTGTCTTTATGCTTTACAATTGTCTTTGCAAATGCAGGCTGAAGTCGCCTCACAGAAGAGTAGGGTCTTCATCCGGGATCAACCTGCATTCATTTCAATTCATCAATATTGACCAGTGGAGACTGGCAGACATCAAAATAGCTTAGTGGATCTGTGGGTTGCCAGGCCAAGGGGAGCCAAAGTTTTGGATTTTTACATATCGCGTGTTCGTTTTTTTTTTTTTTTTTTTTTTTGTGGTAGGAAAAGGAATAAGGTTAATGGTTGAAACACACACAAAAAAAATGTATTAAAATCACTTGTCCATCAACCAGGCAATATTGGAAAGTTCTCAAAAGGCAGATAAAGATCAGCAGTAGACTGCAGCTGCACACTTCACTTTCAATGGCACCTTTCAGACAGTCCCAGAGGGCACATTAAATGCGTAATTGTAAAAAGCGTGGGTACTTTTTAAACTGTGGGGTGCACTTTGTAAGGGTGGTATTAGCCTAGTGGGTAACACACTCACCTATGAACCAGAAGACCCAGGTTCAAATCCCACTTACTACCATTGTGTCCCTGAGCAAGACAATTAACCCTGAGTGTCTCCGGGGGGGACTGTCCCTGTAACTACTGATTGTAAGGCGCTCTGGATAAGGGAGTCTGATAAATGCCGTAAATGTAAAATGTAATGTAATTGTAGTTCTGTTTGTTATCTAACCAGTTGCCTACTAAAGGTCACTTATACTGACTACACTTCATATCATGACTAACTTGCCGTTCCCAAATAAACACAACACACCGTACGTTAGTAAAGTTTCATTTATTAACAGTGAGGTACACACTACTTCAGTTCCATTTTTAATCCGGAATTTCACCCAAACATGCATACACACCATTCACGTTTTCACCATGGCTTTTTTTGTCCAACGGTATAAAAGTTCCCTGTGGAAACACGCAACCTGGGAGAATGGTGACTTTATAGGCCAGCTTGGGATCGAGGAAAATGTGTGTGTGTGTGCGTCTGCAGTTTTCATTTTGTTAATGTTTTCTCTATGTGGGTGACAATATGTGTATTGATGGGGGGAATTATGAATATTTACATTTATATTGCTGGATTCATTCCTTCCACAATGGGCTCACCCAATGATTAGATGATGGTGGGGTATATTTAAAAGGTGAAGAATAGTAAGGAGAGCGGCTTCGAGGATTAAGGTCAGGTTAGGCGTGTCTCTGTAGCATTAGTGCAGCTTAATTATTTTAGTAAATATGTATATTTATTGATTCCTAATCGGCGGTTTTGTGGGGTTTTTTTGTTTGCATTTTGAGCACATTCCCTCACTGTAAATAAACCTGCACCGTGTTTTTACATTTTTTTCCCCCCATAACAACTGGAATTGGATTGCCTTACTTTGGTGGAAGCTCCAGTGAAGACTGTGCAGTTCTGTCCCTGCTTCACAGTACTCTAAGGGGAATTGTTTATTTGCAGGGGGTGGGGACAAGGACTCACTTAGGCTTAGTCTCCGCATCTGTGACCTGCCGGATGAAGATGGCGTCCTCGGGGTGCGAGATGTCACCCTGCTCCTGCATGTAGGAAGAGGCGATGGCCAGCAGGGTGCCGTCGTTGCTGAAGGCCAGAGAGGCAATGCTGGTGGGGTAGCGATGGAACTGGCACAGTCGCTTCTTGTTGAAGGGGTCCCAGATGTTCACAAAGCCGTCTGAGCCGCCTGTCAGCGCGAATGGACATCACATTTCACCTCGGCATGAACAGTGGCGTCTTTTCATAATAAGAGACAGGAAAACCTTATTTTACCTGTTGCGAATGTGTTGTGAATACTGTGGAAGGAGATGGCGTTGACTGGGTACACCTGCTCAATCCCGTTTTCTTTCAAGCGGTGGCATTTAAATGCATATTTCTTCTTCTGCACCTCCAGGCTGGGGTCCAGGTACTCGACAGCAACACGGCCCTCGATGGAGCTCAGAACGTAGCCCTGCAATACCACGAAAAAAAAAATAAAATAAAAAAAATAAAAAAAAAAAAGCTTTCTCTCAGCATTTTAGAGAATACTGGCCTCTAGTACAACTTAGTATAGAGTAGGGGTGTTGAAATTAATCGTATAATTGGTGCATCGCAATGTAGACGTGGACGATATTGCATCGATGCAGTGCAGAACACAATAGATTACATCCAAATGCCGTTGTTTGGTGGGTTTCGGGTGGAGGCCAAAAAAAATTCTGGTTTAAAAGTGCTGCCTGTGTAGTAGTAGTAGTAGTAGTAGTGACTGTGGCTGCCTGATCAGAGTACAGCGCCGCTCCCGGTAGGAGATTCACACCAGGCTGTGCAGCACCCGGCAGCCTTGTTCTCGCAACCAATGTACAGCTTTATTGTTATACAGTATCTGGCTTCAGACAGAGCAGGCAAATTCAAAAATGCAGTGATTTACAATACATTACATGCCTGTAAGAATCTGTCAATATTTCTTCAGTTTTCTACAAGTAGTATATTCGGTAATATATTAAGTATTGCCTGATTGTAATCAATTTTATAAAGGGCGCGACAAATTAATCGATATGGAAATATAGTTAAACCATGACATTAAATTACAGGTCGAACACACCAACACTGTTTTTAGAGCAGAAAACAAAAGGCAGGCAATGTTTACCATGCAATACTTAAATCATAAAAAAATCTCATTTTAGAACAGAAAAGTTTTTTGTTTTTTTTTTTTAGACCGATGCTATAACTGAAGAATTCCAATCTGTCATCATAGCACTGAAACAGCACTTTGAAGGGTTTTTAATGACTTTTTTTAAAGCTACTTATTTAGATGTGTCCACTGCCTTTGATACTGCTGGTCACTATTTTTTATTGTACAGATTGGAGCACATTGTTCAGCTAAAAGGTACGACCCTGTCGTAGTTTAAGTCTTATCGGTCAGAGTGTTCTTTTTCAGTTTCCATGGGGAACTATTCTTCCTCCTCAGCTTTCATGTCCTGTGGTGTACCTCAAGGATCTATTTTATTTTCATTATTCATGCTGGCCTTGACTTGGATTTTTAGGAAATTTCACTGCTATGCAAATGGAATCCAAATTAATTTTGCCATAAAACTGGATTGCCCTGTCTTCAGGAAGTGACAGGCTGGTTAATGCAGAACTTTCTCACTCTTAATGAGGATAAAACTGAAATAGTGATGTTTGGAAACTGCCCAACTCATGAGAAGCCAGTAGATACCCTTGGCCCCCTTTCTGCTCAACCAAAGCTAAAAATGTGGGTATTTTTTTTTTAGATCATGCTTTTATATCTGATAAGAAAATATCTTTGTTTTTACTTTTTTGCAAAAGCTTATTTTTAAGTAACGAACTAAGTAACTAACTTAGTTACTTAAATTATCTGCTTAAACAACAAAGGGCACTTAGATTTGAAGAGTCACATGCTTTTAGTGCAGCCCAGGTCTCGCTTAAAGCGCACTGGTGATCAGGCAACATCCGAAAATGCAGATTCACTAGAGACTTTTAAGACTCACTTAAAAACCAACTTATCTGATTTGGCTTTTAATTTGAGCTCTGCTTAGGCTCAATTGGGTTCAAGTGGAATATGCGGTCAGGGTCTTATCTGTGCCTACTTTTTCTTTTATTTATTTTTCAGTCTTTTACTGCATCTATATTGTGGGGGATTGTTTTTGCCTGTTCATTTAGAACCATTTTTTGGTCTTGTGTTTATTTTCTTAAAATTTTACCATATTGTAAAAGCACATTGATTAACTGTTCTTTATGCACAGTATCCTAAGTTATATAAAAGACAACTGAATCCACCCATTATTATTATCATCATGGGGTGTATTGTGATTATCATATACCAGGACATTCTGTCATTCTCATTCCTAATTGATAATGTAGTTTACTTTTTTTTTTAAATAAACATTTAGCATTTGAGATTGGTTTACCTGTTTGTTGGGGAAGGCACGAATACATCGTGTCTGGTATTTCAGACTAGACTCTCTCCTCTGCTGTACGTAACCCATGTTCCTCAGATCCCACACCAGCACCCTCCTACTCGCTGTGCCCACAATGAGCCGATCCCCTGCCACTGACAGCGTGTATACCTGTTAACAAAGCCCCAAGAGAGAAAGAAGAAAAGAAAAAAAAAAAAACAAAAAAAAAAAACACACACACACACACACACCATTCTTTAAATGGACCAAATGAATCCTAAATCTCCTCCAAAAGTGTGTAGCTGATATACCCTTTCAGGCTGACTGAAAGTGCCAGCATTGCATGGTGTCCGTGGGTCCCAAAGCCGAACTGATCTGTCCCAGCTTCCTGTCACCATCACATTGACCTCTGGGCAGTACTCAACACATCGAATTGGGGCGTCGTGTGTTCCAACAATGGTATCTCCAGGAAATAAAAAACCAAGACACATTAAAGTAACAGCAATGTTCTGAAATAGCATAAAATTAAACCATAAAAAATAAATACCTTGATCAGTATTCAAATCATGGGTTTTTAACTGTGTATCTAAACCACCACTCCAGGCATGTGTTGGGTCCTGCAACAGAAGAACAAAAATGCAGTCAGCAGAAGTCTGGCACTAGCAGTTGAACAAACATGAGGTCTGATTCCACTTACATAAAATGCACAATCCAGCACTGGTGCCGTGTGCTGGTACTTCATCCTCATGGAGTTACCGCTGACATCGTACAGGCGCACGGTGGAATCCCATGAAGACACCAGCAGGAACTGGGACGTGTTTGGACTGAACTTGACCGCAGAAATGCTGTCCTCTGGGCCCTGGTTCATCTTAAATTCATTGGAGCTCGTCATCTAGAACAACAAATAGACACAGAGTACCAACGATAATGAGCATGATCTAAGCAGAAAAAAAATTATACAGTATATGTTTACCAGGCGATGCATGCATTTCATTTAATAAAGTAGTAGTGATGATTAAGGGTTAGTTTCCCATTCATGGATTAAGCCTAGACCTAGACTGAAAGAGTTTCTGTCTAGTTGCAGGCCTCATCCATGTGTAAAAAATATATTAGTATATACTTTTAATAGTGTTTTGGACATTCGACACACTCAAACAATAGATTACTTGGAATGTGTTAATTTAACACTGGCATGTCTAATTTATGAAATATGCTGGATCAAATGATTATGATGTCAATACACTGAATACATTTTACTCAAATTTATATCACTGAGAGTACTTGTGAGTATATCACTGAGAATCTGTGTGTGTGTGTGTGTGTGTGTGTAATTTATACAGTACAGGCCTAAAGTTTGGACACACCTTCTCATTCAATGTCTTTTCTTTATTTTCATGACCAATTACATTGGTAGATTCTCACTGAAGGCATCAAAACTATGAATGAACACATGTGGAGTTATGTACTTAACAAAAAAGACGAAATAACTGAAAACATGTTTTATATTGTAGTTTCTTCAAAATAGCCACCCTATTCTCTGATCATTGCTTTGCACACTCTTTGCCTTCTCTCGATGAGCTTCAAGAGGTCGTCACCTGAAATGGTTTTCCCACAGTCTTGAAGGAGTTCCCAGAGGTGCTTGCCTTCACTCTGCGGTCCAGCTCACCCCAAACCATCTCCATTGGGTTCAGGTCCGGTGACTGTGGAGCCCAGGTCATCTACCGCAGCACTCAATCACTCTCCTTCTTGGTCAAATAGCCCTTACACAGCCTGGAGGTGTGTTCGGGGTCATTTACTGTTGAAAAATAAATGATTGTCCAACTAAACGCAAACCGGATGGGATGGCATGTCGCTGCAGGATGCTGTGGTAGCCATGCTGGTTCAGGGTGCCTTCAATTTTAAATAAATCCCCCAACAGTGTCACCAGCAAAACATCCCCACACTATCACACCTCCTCCTCCATACTTCACAGTGGGAACCAGGCATGTGGAATCCGTCTGTTCACCTTTTCTGTGTCTCACAAAGGCACCGCAGTTGGAACCAAAGATCTCAAATTTGGACTCATCAGACCAAAGCACAGGTTTCCACTGGTCTAATGTCCATTCCTTGTGTTTCTTGGCCCAAATAAACTCTTCTGCTTGTTTCCTCTCCTTAGCAGTAGTTTCCTGGAAGCTATTTGACCATGAAGGCCTGATTCATGCAGTCTCCTCTTAACAGTTGTTCTAGGGATGGTTGATGCTTGAACTCTGTGTGGCATTTATCTGGTCGGTCTCTGATCTGACCTGCTGATAATTTGCAAATTCTGATGCTGGTCACTCGGATCAACTTGTCTTCAAGTTTACTCTTGGTCTTCCTTTCCTGGGTCGGTCATCATGTGTCCCAGTTTCAATGTAGCGCATGATGGTTTTTGCGAGTTGGGGACACAATTAAAGTTTTGCAATTTTCCAGACTGATTTACTTTCATTTCTTAAAGTAATGAAGGCCACTCTTTTCTTTAGTTAGCTGATTGGTTATTGCCATGAATTAACCGTAGTCCAATAGGGTTGTCGGCTGTGTAGTAACCTGACCTCTGCCTAACACAACTGATGGTCCCAACCCCATTGATAAAGCAAGACTACTAATAACTAGAATATAAATCATGTTTTCAGTTATTTCACCTTTTTTGTTAAGTACATAACTCAGCATGTGTTCATTCATAGTTTTGATGCCTTCCGTGAGAATCTACCAATGTATATGGTCATGAAAATAAAGAAAATACATTGAATGAGAAGGTGTGTCCAAACTTTTGGCCTGTACTGTGTGTGTGTGTGTGTGTGTGTCGAACGATCATTATAAAAAATAGTGTTATTTTGCTAGCCAATGCACAAGCGATGCTAACGGTATTACTTCACTGTGTGCAACTCTCTTCACCAGCTAATGCTAAGCCAGCGAAATCAGACTCAGTAAATAAGCAAACAAATACACCCATAATGTCTTGAGCTAGTAAATTGCAGTAATTTCTGGGTATGTTGGCTGGTTATGATCGCGTCCTCCCGCCCAATTACGCAGGTTCGATTAGCCAGCTAGACAGCCTGTTAGCAACTAAGCATCTGACCGCGTAGGAGCACGTGTCAACAGATGTGTTAGGAGAAAGCGGTGCGGTAAAGATCTAGCGGGTTAACGTAGTTTTAACTTAGAGAAGAACGGTCTTAAGCACCCACCTTATATAGACAATTTGTTTAATCGCCCAGCGCTCTTTTCAGAACCAAAATGCCGCTACCAGTATCCGAATTTGCGAATCGGCGCTACTTCCGGGTGAGCCGTGCTGGTTGAACCACTTGATTGGTCCGTTTAAAGGTTGTCATCAGCCGCGGTCCTTTATTATTGGCTGAAGTTTTGTGGATTCGAATGCGCTTTTATACTTCCGTTTTCAGCACCGTGAATGGGCGAATGAGAGAATATATATCAATCATGATGAATAGCATTATTTATGAATCGACGTGTTATTTCGTGTTGTAATTCCCTCCAGAATGTTTCGCTGTTGACGCACTACATCGTTTTCTGAACGAATGCGGTTGCAGCGCATCGACCGTCAGGATTTAATACGTCAGAAGAGCACTGCGATGTAAAACAACTTTAAATGAACCTTTTGGTTTCAAGAAGTTAATCAGTAAATGTGATCGCATATGTATTTTATTTAAATCTTGTAATTTAATAAATCTTTATTAAACCAAAAGCGCGATCCTGTTTAAATCATTCACAGTAGATTAATAAATGGTGTGTAATATGGGGGCATGTTGGCACATAATTAAGATTATTAAACCATCACACGAGCTCTATGGTGGTTTCTTCAAATATGGTTTAATCTGGATGATTAAAAAAAAGTTTACTAGGCATTTTACAAAGTATACATAGAGCAATATATTGTGATATTTTACATGGTGATATTGTATTGATACAGGGACATCAAATATCAATGTTTCTATACACAAATCTAGCCCAAAAATCAGTTGTAATTTATGATGATTTGGCTACATGATTAATGTTATGTGATCCACACAGGCCGATCACTGCTCGGTTTTTACATTTTCAGTGAACCATAGAATGCTGCAATATGTACAGTATTTTGCCAATACACACCCCTACTGTTTACAGTAACATACAGTGAGAGTTACTGTATGGGGGGTTTAGAGAAAATCTTTGGATTTTTACTGTCAGATGCACTTCCCCACAGAATACACACATTTATACTGCAGATAAACATAATGGTCTGGGAATTAGAAATAAACAATATGAAAAAAGGCCATATAGAGAATCACTGATGCTGATTATCTCAATCATTACCATGCACTTGGTAGCTTGTTCTGCTAATTGTCTTATACAAGCTGTGATGTATGCTGCTGACGCTGACAGTATCTGGATAGAGAGAAAAACCAAAGTACAGGCACATTTTCCCAATTGGCGAAGAGTGTAGCGTGTTTTGAGAATAATATTAATGCAATCACAAAAAAGTATAAAAAGCTAAAGCAGGTTACACCAACAACACTGACATAAAACTCACAGCTCAATTTTGGTATTCATTGGAATGTATACAGTACATTCAGTATAAATAATCCTTATTCTTAGCAAAATGTGGCACTTGGCAAAAGAAGGATTGACTTGAGTCTAGGTCAGCTGCAGGCTGGAGGCAAAGCAGGCGTGCTCAGAGCTGCTCAGGTAGCACTTGACGTCGAACGTGGACTTGAACTGGAACACCTGGCTCCGGGAGAACACTGTGCGCATCTTCTTCTTGCCAGACGCGCTGAGTTTGTCCTCGGTGTTCTTGTGCCAGTCGCCTCAAAGGGGGGATGCCGGGATGAGTGCGCCACCAGGATAGAATCTCTGCACTAGGTGCGACCTCCTCTCCCATTCTTGCGGCCCTTTCGCGCGTTTCTTCGCATCTGGGAAGATATTTGACCACGAAGGCGTGATTCGCGCAGTCTCCTCTTAACAGTTGTTCTAGAGATGGGTCTGCTGTTAGAACTCTGTGTGGCATTTATCTGGTCTCTGATCTGACCTGCTGATAACTTGCGATTTCTGACGCTGGTGACTCGGATGAACTTGTCTTCAGAAGCAGAGGTTACTCTTGGTCTTCCTGTCCTGGGTCGGTCCTCAAGTGTGCCAGTTTCGTTGTAGCGCTTGATGGTTTTTGCGACTCCACTTGGGGACAGATTTAAAGTTTTTGCAATTTTCCGGACTGACTGACCTTCATTTTTTAAAGTAATGATGGCCACTCTTTTCTCTTTAGTTAACTGACTGGTTCTTGCCATAATATGAATTTTAACAGTTGTCCAATAGGGCTGTCGGGCACACCTGTGAAGTGAAAACCATTTCAGGTGACGACCTCTTTAAGCTCATCAAGAGAATGCCAAAAGTGTGCAAAGCAGTAATCAGAGCAAAGGGTGGCTATTTTGAAGAAACTATTTTCAGTTATTTCACCTTTTTTTGTTAAGTACATAACTACACGTGTTCATTTATAGTTTTGACGCCTTCAGTGAGAATCTACCAATATAAATGGTAATGAAAATAAAGAAAATACATTGAATGAGAAGGTGTGTCAAACTTTTGGCCTGTACTGTGTGTATGTATATAATTATGAAATATAATGTAAATATGTTCTTTATGTTAGTAGTTTACATATTTGGGGGAAAAATTCATGTAATATTTGTCCATTCTAAACACAACGATCATTATGAAAAATTAGTTTTTTTTATGACTAATAGTGTTATTATGCTAGCCAATGCACAAGCGATGCTAACGCTATTACTTCACTGTGTGCAACTCTTCACCAGCTAATGCTAAGCCAGCGAAATCAGACTCAGTAAATAAGCACACAAATACACCCATAATATCCTGAGCTAGTAAATTGCAGTAATTTCTGGGTATGTTGGCTGGTTATGATCGCGTCCACCCGCCCAATTACGCAGGTTCGATTAGCCAGCTAGACAGCCTGTTATCAACTAAGCATCTGACCGCGTAGGAGCACGTGTCAACAGATGTGTTAGGAGAAAGCGGTGCGGTAAAGATCTAGCGAGTTAACGTAGTTTTAACTTAGAGAAGAACGGTCTTAAACACCCACCTTATATAGACAATTTGTTTAATCACCCAGCGCTCTTTTCAGAACCACAATTCCGCTACCAGTATCCGAATTTGCGAATCGGCGCTACTTCCGGGTGAGCCGTGCTGGTTGAACAACTTGATTGGTCCGTTTAAAGGTTGTCATCAGCCGCGGTCCTTTATTATTGGCTGAAGTTTTGTGGATTCGAATGCGCTTTTATACTTCCGTTTTCAGCACCGTGAGTTGGCGAAGGAGAGAATATATATCAATTGAGATTAATAGCATTATTTATGAATCGACGTGTTATTTCGTGTTGTAATTCCCTCCAGAATGTTTCGCTGTTGACGCACTACATCGTTTTCTGAACGAATGCGGTTGCAGCGCATCGACCGTCAGGATTTAAAACGTCAGAAGAGCACTGCAGAAAAGGCTTTAAATGAACCTTTTTGGCTTCAAGGAGTTAATCAGTATGTGAAATGTGATCGCATATGTATTTTATTTAAATCTGCCAAACCAAAAGTGCGATCCTGTTTAAATCATTCGCAGTAGATTAATAAATGGTGTGTAATATGGGGGCATGATTATTAAACCATCACACGAGGTCTATGGTGGTTTCTTCAAATGCTTTTAAATCTGGGTGATGAAAAAAATGTTTAATAGGGATGTTAGAAAAAATGTTTACTAGGGATGTTAGAAAATATCCATAGAGCAATATATCGTGATATATTACATGGTGATATTGTATCGATAGAGGGACATCAAATACCGATGTTTCTGTACACAAATTTAGCCCAAAAATCAGTTGTGATTTACGTTGTTTTGGCTGAATTATTAATGTTATGTGATCCACACAGGCCGATCACAGCTCAGTTTTTACATTTTCAGTGAACCATAGAATATGTACAGTATCACAATATATCGTGAAATAATCATATTGCGACCCATGTGTCGTGATACATATCGTATCGTGAGCTCTTTGCCAATACACACCCCTACTGTTTACAGTAACATACAGTGGGAGTTACATTTCTTAATACTACTGATGTGCATACAGTCTCTTGGTTCAGTTCCACCAACACAAGGCCCATTCGCCTGAAGTAGGCTTACAGTTGAACCATTGATGAAAGAAGACTTGAGAGAAAAACGAAGAAAAGCCTGTTGCAAAGATAACAGAGATTGAAATAGAGAGAAATATTTTGGATTTTTACTGTCAGATGCACTTCCCCACAAAATACACACATTTATACTGCAGATAAACCCAATGCTCTGGGAATTGGAAATAAACAATATGAGAAAAAAATGCTGCTTATCTCATAATCATTATCATGCACTTGGTAGCCTGTTCTAATAATTCTCTTATACAAGCTGTGATGTATGCTGCTGACGCTGACAGTGTCTGGTTAAAGACATTTATTGACCAAACAAAAGGGATTGAAATGACCGAAAAACCAAAGTACAGGCAGATTTTCCCAATTGGGGAAGGGTGTAGCGAGTTTTGACAATAATATGAATGCAATCACAAAAAAGAATGAAAAGCCGAAGCGGGATACATCAACAACACTGACATACAATTTTGGTATTCATTGGAATGTATATAGTATATGCAGTATAAATAATCCTTATTCTTAGCAAAATGTGCCACTTGGCAAAAGAAGGACACATCAACGAAATCGTATAGTGTATATAGTTTATAGTGGTGGAACTATGGTATCATATGTATATATAATTTTTTTTTTAATTAAAAAGTTACTGTACAATTGGTGAAAGTTTGTACTACAATGAAAGAAACGGAATCATTTCCACACACAATATCAGCTCACCATCATAATATTTGCATCTGTCCTAGATAATGTGTTTGCTATTGTCATTTTAATTCATATTAATGTTTTTGCATACGTGTGTATCTCCCTCCTTTGAAAAATAACATAATAACATAAGTGACCAAAAAAAAAAAGTACATGCGCAGTAATATTATTATTACAAATGGTTTAGATGGTTGGGTGAAAGTCAATAGTCAATTTTGTTGTAGAGGTTGTATAAAGGAAGCCCGGGGATGCCGTTCCCGGGGTAGTAGAGCGGCGTGGGAAAGGCTATGGACCTGGGAACCGGAACCCGCAGCCGGGAGTTCTCGCGGAACACCAGCGGCATCCCGACCAGAGTCTGCGCCGACGCGTGCGCCACGTTGGCCGCCTCCAGCTCGGCGGACAGCTGCCGCTTCCACTTGTTCCGGCGGTTCTGGAACCACGTCTTGACCTGCGTCTCGGTCAGCTGCAGGCTGGAGGCCAGGCAGGCGCGCTCCGAGCTGCTCAGGTAGCGCTTGACGTCGAACGTGGACTCGAGCTGGAACACCTGGCTCCGGGAGAACACGGTGCGCGTCTTCTTCTTGCCCGACGCGCCGAGCTTGTCCTCGGTGTCCTTGTGGGGCGACGCCGGGACGCGCGCTCCGCCGGGATAGAAGCTCTGCGCCAGGTGCGACCTCCTCTCCAACTCCGGCGGCCCTTTCGCGCGTTTCTTCGCGCCTGGGAAACAGAATGGGAGACGATTCTCCAAGGTTACCGAGACGCACGGGGACGTAAACCTGTTTAACCTCCTTAACGACCTTTCCACCTTTAACTGGCGTCACGTGTACCCACATTCTCGAACCCTCCACCCCACCGCAAAAATAAAGAAGGTGGATGGCTTACTTTGGCACGTGAAGCCGCCGTGGTCTCCCGCCTCCGACCCTTCCTCGCCGCCGCTGCACTCCTCCGACGACACGGAGAGCGTGCGCTTCCTCCGCGCGCCGCCGGCGTCGTTGCGCGCGGCCCCGGTGGCGGTGCCCAGGATGGACTGGATGGTGAAGCTGGAAATCGGCACGGGCGCGCTCTTGCTGACGCCGTCGCCTTCCGCGCGACTCATCCTGGAGGCATTACCGGTCAAAACACCGGGCGCATGGTCCTCGCCTGCGCGCCCGCGCGCTCGGGATCGGGGGAGGGTAAGGGGGTGGGGGTGGCGACGGAGTTAGGACGAGAGCCGCGTTCCTTCACTGTCGACGCCGTGGGTCCGGACGCGCTTGGATCTACGAATCCCGAGTTATGGACTCGCGGCGGCGCCGCGCGTGCCTCCGGTTTTGCGTGGAAGGAGGGTTTGACTTGCGTGGTCCAATCACACGCGGGAAGCAAAACCCCGGACATTTTAAACGGCAGTGGGCACTGGGTGTGTGTGACTGTGTGTGTACATAAATATACATTTTAATAGAAAGACTACAATTTTAATAATAATATATAAATAATACTTCATAAATTGGTATAATATTCAAAACAATAACACGACGTGCAAAAAGCGGTAAGTTTTTCCATGGATACTTGAACCGACGTCCAGGTTTACGTGGACAGAACAGAATCCGTTATCCACATTAACTGGAAACGAAATATCATTTGGGCATGAGAGGAAATAGAAAATAAATCTCTCTTCTCTCTGTTTTCTCTCTGCCTCTCTTTTCTAATACATCCCACGTTCATCCCAGTCAGGTCTTTCATGGAATGGAACGGTTATCCCTGGTTATCGTGCCATTTGGGATAAATAAGACCGTCGGACAAATATGTTCAAATAAAACAACAAATCTGCTGTAATAATTAGAGAGGAAGGGGGGAGGGTGAAGCTATTTAACATTTTGCTGTTTTAAGAACGCACGAGATCTGTCCTCTGGCCCACGAAACAGACGAAGGTCGTGTGCGTGAACATCGACTTTCATTTTCACTCAGCTTAAGCAAATCGATGTTCTGCCATAATGTGTCTCCTAATGGCCTGAAATGGACTTGCGTTGATCAGTCAATAACGCGAGTGGCTGGCACGGAATTATTGTAATGATAATAATAACAATCATCCTCGTCATAATGCACGTTTTAAGGATGGAACTGTGTAGAATTCCAATGGAATGGGGATGACATGCAGTTACTGTAGGCTGATTATCACGAAATTATGCCCGGTGCACAATGACCCCCTGGCGCACAAGCAGCCACTCTAGTTCTCGTTTAGCTTTTTAATACCTTTTTTTTTACAATATATAATGAAACAAATTTAATGAACATATAAATTCCGCAAATAAAAGTACGTTCTGAATAATTTTTATTTTAAATTTCAGATTTGACTGATACGAGCATAAATGATTCAATATGAATAACTGGAAACACTACATTGTTAATACTTGTGTAATAATGTGTTTATAATGTATAATAAAATTGACGAGACTCCTATGCATCAGCTCTTAAATGATAAATGTCCATATCAGGTTTAAAATCGTATGCATGAAATCAATTAACAATGCATTATCTCACACTTTATGAAAGAATTTAAACTGTTGCCGACATGCATCTTATTCTTGGGGTTTAAAAATGATTTTCATTGCTGAGGATAAAAAAAAATTTGGAAAATGAGACAGACGAGTGAAGTACCTTTAAATGTTTTCTTTCACAATTTATTTCAGCAATACAATATCAAAATGTCTAACCATGTACAAAGAAGAAACCTGTTCATTTTAGTGGTCTGCACAAATATTTGCACACACAAAAAAAAGAGTAATTAATAACAAAATCAGCAGCATTGGTTCAAAGCAGGTCTATATATATTTAAGTTTATATATATGACGTGCGTAAGAAAATCGAAATATGAAACTATTATTTTCACTGATTGTCCTCAGACATTAACACGTAAAAAAAGAAGGGAAAACGAGCAGCGCATCCGACAATATTGCACATGAAAATTGTTAAATTATATACCCCTCCTTAAAAAAAAAAAAAAAAACAATATAAAAGTAAGGAAAATCTGCACGGAGCGTCTGTTTCTGTAAGCGCGTGCGCTTCAGTGTTTTACCAAAAATGAGAAGTAAAAACGACGTATTTTGAACGTATGGAAAAACGTAAAGGAAATAAATGTAGATTTCGTAATTTTTCAACAAATTAAAGATTTTTTTGTGTGACAGACAGAAGATGTCTAGTTTGTAACATATCTACACTTTTAATATAGACGCATGTTGCAAACCATGTTAGTTTCCGCCCCAACCAGCAGCCCAGACCCCCACACCGACCCCGGCACAGTGTTGCAGGTCACATTTCCTCTTAATTGCTGTACAAACCCAATTTGCAGAAGAAGCGCTTAACCGTTGTGGAATATAATCCGGATTATGTTGTCTGAAATGAGGAAACCCCATCAACAGTGTCCGAGACTAATACAGGTAATAATAACCGCGTTCAACAACAACAATGAAATTAAATAGTGATGTTTCCATAACGCTTCCCAATACAATCCCCAGTTCACCGCATTCCTGACAGAGCAAGAATATAACAGCTGTCATTCTGGACGTTTTTTTTAGCTCTTCGCACCAACATGAATAGAGTCTTTCGATAAAGTTTATCGATAAAGTTCGTTTTATCACGTTAGACCACCGTTGGAGATTTCACTTCCGGTTGTATTCCCGTCACAGTGCTGCACCTTCTTCAATGCTATCTATCTATCTATCTATCTATCTATCTATCTATCTATCTATCTATCTATCTATCTATCTATCTATCTATCTATCTATACGGAACTAAATCACTATATTATGAAGGATTTGTTATTTTGGCCAATTTGCGGCGAAAACTCGTCCAGTTAGTGTCCAGTGGAGCTCCGTCGACAGTATCGGTGCGTGTTATTGGTCGATGACGGTGAGGAACGACAGATTTTATTGGTCAGTCGTGTCCAGGGCGCGAAAAAAAAGAACGAGCAGAACGCGCAGCAGTTCTCGCGCGCAACGAACACGGCGCAAAGTGTTCGTTTTTGAACGAAAATGGCGTCGTTAGACCGGTCTTAAGAGGGGCACCGACGTGACTATGGGGTGGGAGTAGTAGACCGGGTGGGGAAAGGTCAGCAGGGCCTGGTTGGCGGCCACGCCGCCCTGCGCGCCGCCGCCAGCGTCCGCGCCGCCGGAGTTCTCGTGGTACAGGATGGGCACGCGCACGACGCGCTGCGCCGCCGCGGCCGCGTGGCTCAGGTTGGCCGCCTCCAGCTCGGCGGCGAGCTGCCGCTTCCACTTGTTCCGGCGGTTCTGGAACCAGATCTTGACCTGCGTCTCGGTCAGGTGCAGGGAGGCGGCCAGGCCGGCGCGCTCCGAGCTGCTCAGGTAGCGCTTGACGTCGAACGTGGACTCGAGCTGGAACACCTGGCTCCGGGAGAACACGGTGCGCGTCTTCTTCTTCCGGCACGGCCGCTTGTCCGGGCTGTCCGCGCCCTTTCTCCACTCGTCCTCCCGCCTGGGCTCGTCCAGGTCGCTCTCCTCCATGACGAGCTCGTCGTCGCCGCTTTTGTTGTCGTCGTCGTCTTTGGCATCCGGCTCGGATTTGAGCAGCAGCTCCGGGGAGTCTCTGTCGGTGACGGACGCTGGCGAGGAGTCGCGCGCCTTTTCTAGAACTACAGGTAAAAAAAAAAAAAAAAACTATTTACATTTATTGTAAAACGAATAAAAAATTCTAAATGGAGTTCAGAAACGTAGTTGAACTCGACTCGTAAACGAGTTGTAAATAGAATAAGTAATAAGCTCACCCCCGGTTCGGTGCGCGTACCCCGATGAGCTGAGCGCGTACGGGTACCACCAGGCGGACGCGCGCTCCAGGTACTGCGCAGGTAATCCGAATCTGTGCGCGGGGACGTCCAGCCGAGGCAAACTCAAGTCGGCCACCCTGGAGAGCGACAAGCTGCCCTCCGGACGCCCCTTGGCAGAGGCGACCAGCGCCCTGGGCTTGGCCGGCTTGTCGAAGTTCAGCAGGTTCTTGATGGAGAACGGGGACTCTTTGGCAGGCGCCGTCTCCGCCATCGCTAAGCACCGGCGTGCGGCACCATACAAACGAACGGAACCTTCCGCGGGACGTAGCGGTCCAGCCTCCAGGGAGCGCGGAGAGCGGGACGGGGGACCGGGGACGCTACGGGACGGGACGGGACGAGTGATCGATGCCGCCGCCTCGTGCCGGATTATAACCGCGATGAAATAAAAATGTCACCCGAGTTAAATGCGGCGGCGCGCGGCGATTGCGCAAACGGGGGCGAGTGAGATAGAGAGAGAGAGAGAGAAGTGGGCGTGGCGCCACGCCCCGCGTTTCGTCTGCCAATGGGCAGGAAGGCGTCGCGAGTCTCTGGTGTCGATGGCCAATTACTCGCCAGAACGAAATTGTCGCAATTAAGAGGCGCTCTTGGATCCGGTCGAGACACTTTCAATTAAAACAAATAAGACATTAATTCCAATGAAATTCACACGTGTTTTTTTAACCGCTAGAATTAGCCAGTGACGCCGACTTGTTTCGGTACACCGTATAGCTTACGCCGTGCCAGAGCAGAGGAAGACACGAGCCGTTCCACGTATTCATTTACAGCATTTATCAAACGCCCTTATCCTTACAATCAGTAGTTACAGGGACACAATGGCAGTAAGTGGGATTCGAACCCGGGTCTTCTGGTTCATAGGCGAGTGTGTTACCCACTAGGCTACTACCACACTATTCTGCATTCCCACTGAAAAGATGAAGAATTGCGCGTGCTGTCGCTGTCAACGTCATCTCAGGGATATTTTCTTTCTAGCTTTATTGCATTTCTCGTTCAATCGGGGGAGAACGCAGGTTAAAATTTGGCGAAAATGGGCGTTTTAAGAATTATCGATGCATAGTGCAACAGCAACCACTACGCGTACAAATCACGCCACCTAGTGTCTGGAAAACAAAAGGGCCCCAACAGGGACGTAAAAAAAAACGCGGAATAACAACAATTCACAGATGTGCAGCGATGGGACTTACATTTGTATATGACGAGGACTGTGTTATATGGTCAATCATTATATTATGAAACGAATCTCTGCCACAACAGAATGAAAGAAAGCAGGAGGGACTTGCCACTGTCATATTATTTATTTCCAAAGCATGTTATTGATTATTTTACCCTGAAGATGACAAATAGAGGGCCCCAAAAGACAGGGTCAGCAGGTTCCATTAAAGGCATGATAGCCTGCCTCTGGTTTGTTAAAAGGTCCAGTTTAGGTAGTTTATAGGCCTACATCCATCATGGGCTAATGATGGAGGATGATGAAAAATCTGACACCAGATAACAGCGGCCCTGTAGACGCTCGCGATCAGGCTTGTAAATTGCTTTTGAGCAAGAATGGATTTTGGGTGTACGCTTTGGATACGAGGCTCTCAAGGGTGATAGAAGTGGATTATAGGTCGACGTAACGTTATGCGATTGTACCAAATCGCGGCATTGAACAACACGGCATAGGGGATAAAAAAAACAAGAAGAAAAAATAATGTCAGGAGAGGGTGTGAAAACGACTGTGTTGCATGGCACTAACAGCCAGCCAGCTGCGGGATCATTTCGCGGCCCATTTGAAGGCGGTCGGGGTGTCATCCCACCTCGCTGCCCCCCGAGCCAGGTTTCATCAGCCTGTTTGCGTGATTGACGTTTGTCGCACCCGCAAGTCTTACTCTGCGGGCAGCGATTTCCTTTCCTCCTGTCTACTTGGAGGAAGTTACGATGGGGCTTCCCATTTATCCATGCAGAAACAAGCACGTTCAACAACGTGCCCTGTCTCAGTGGCCATTGTGGTCCTGCCCGGTGTTACGGGCAGGGCCCAACAGCCTGTTTTGTCACTGGCAGGGACAGGATATAGATATGGCCAACTTACAAATGGAAGAATGCGCAGGCGGCCGAGCCAGCCATCAATAAAGCAATTTCTAGTGTCATAACAGCTAGGCTTTTCTGGCATGGCTACCTCCTCTGAAAACTTTCTCCCGGCCACATTCCCGTTCGCTTTCCCTACCCTTCACATTCCACATAAATAATATTCCAGCTTGCAGGGAAACCTGGCTGGAATTGTGGAAGACAGATGAAGCCATAAACACGTATAATTGAGAATCAAAGGCCAATAAATTTTAAACTGCTCTCCATTTTGACTGGTGAGATGATGATCTATGTCCCCGGCACCAGAAGAAAATGGGAGAGATTTTGCCGAGATATTACAACAATACATTTTCTTAACGCACACCTTGATTAAGCTTCGATTTTTTTGCAAGAAGGGGAGGGGATTGCAGTCACTGCCTGCAGGAATATCTTGAAGCTGGCAGGGTTGGTGTGTGTGTGTGTGTGTGTGTTATCATGAAATGTTATCACGGTTGTGATGTTTTGAGATATTTTGACTGCCCAGGATACCAGGATACCAAGGAAATAATTTGATTCAAATGTGAGAATTCTCTACAGTTGGCAGATTTACTCTCTTATGTGCTGCTCTTCAGGGTACGAAATGCAAATATTGAAATTTCCTTTTCTGAAGAAAGAAATCACAATATAAAAATAGCATAATACATTTTTCTTGATAAGGTAAATATTTCTTAAAAATAATGCACAGAGGAAGTTGGGGACAGTGGTGGACTAGTGGGTAAGGGAATGTACCCGTAATCGGAAGGTTGGGTTCAAGTCCCGAACCCACAAGGTGCCGCTCAGCAAAGCTCCGTCCCCACACACTGCTCCCCGGGCGCCCACTGCTCACCAAGGGTGATGGTTAAAAGCAAAGGACACATTTCGTTGTGTGCACTGTGTGCTCTGTTTACTGTGTATCACAATGACAATCACTGTGTGTGTGTGTGTGTGTGTGTGTGTGTGTTACTCAGGCCATGGTCATGGAGCACAAGACATGCAAACATTATTGCAAATACTTGAGCCAGAATTGCCGCTTGTTTAACGCTCTCTCTTTCCCTCTACAAGGTGAAGAGTGTCATTACGTCCTGCAGATTATTATGCATCGTTTTTATTGTCACGGGTGAAGCCGGCCCTTGTGTGCGCAAGAATCACTTACACATCCTGTCAGGTAGGATTTGTTGTAGAATGTTACAATACCTGAATTGTTGGATTACTGCAATCAAATATGTTCTGTAAATGTAACAAAATGCTCATACATTTGTTATATGTAGAGTTTTATGAGGTCTAATATACATTTTAACATTTTTAAACTTCAGAAGTTTCAGAAATGCAACAACATTTCCTTTTCCAACACGGGTTGCATTTCCACTATGTGCAGCCTTGGGAAAAGAAAAGTAATGAATCCTTCTGTGATGAGGGAACACGGAGGAGGAGAAACTCGGGATTTGAAACTGAGAAGCAGTCTCTGAGGTGTCCCTATCTGTCAAAGCCGAACACCCTGTTCACGCCTGACGAATGTGAGGCTGCCAGACGTCAATACGGTGACATTAGTGTTCGTTGCCATGTTCAAACAATGACAAACAGGGGCTGTGGAGTCATTTCTCAAACGCTGGTTCTTTTTTTCTTTTCTTCGAGAGTATGAACGGTACATGTAAAGCATTGTCGGCATTAGAGTCTGGGCATTTTTGGTTCATTTCTTTTTATGAATTTGAAACAAAAGTTGACGTTTTGCTGGTGTAATAGCAGAAAAAAAAAACATTACATTCAGGATGAAAGAACCGCTGACTCGATTTGGGTTTGGGCCTCCACCCTCGTACGGAGGTAGTAATAACCTCAGACGCAGCACACAAGGTCTATTAGTGTCACCGGTCAAAGTTATTGATAATGTCGGCCAGGCTGCATGTGGTTTTGTGGCCAGGGTCCAAATGGCCCCATTCGTGGGAGGCTGGTCGATGCGGTCAGAGGTCAGCCCGCGCATTCCTTCCTCATGCAGGCCCTGGCATGCATCATTGCTGGGGTAACCCTGCTCGTTGGAGTGCTGGTGACTGTGCCAGGCTGGTGCTGCTATTAACCCGATTTGCCCTGAATTTCCTGTTTACATTCACACTTACTGTTTGGCTGTGCAACTTTCTATCCAAGTTTGCAGTTCAGTTTGCTTCATCGGTTATCGTTTGCGAGAAGTCTTTTTAAAAAATGGCGGCTTCAGCCACTGGGTTTATCAAGCATCAAATGTCATCAGTGCCACCATCATGTTTAGTCACACACTGAGCTTCTGTGAAAACGGTCAGTGCACTTGTTAGCCCCATTGCTGTATTTTTTCATAGTCTGTTTTCAATAGGTTACAATCTAGTGAGTGCCATGCAGGAATAAGGACTGGAATCTGAAATAAACAGTAGTTTGCATTTAATGGGCACTGGCTTCATAGATCCGCCACTGAAATTGGACCACAGTAGAGGAGAGCGTCCAGCAAATCACCTCAGATGGACACAAGATCCATGGATTTGTTCAGTCGCGTGAGTGAAACCCCTGGCACCAGGAATCTGTTCTTTAAAACCCGACAACAAGTGCCACAGAAGTACACACAATTTTACATACAGTCCTTCAAATCACCCCGTAATCTTCACTGTTTATTGGCCATGATCCCAATGTTGGTCTAGTACAAATAAATCAGAAAAGGTTCCACCAGTTGTTGGGATGATATAGTGGAGAAAACAAAGCTGAAACATCTTTTTTATGTTACAGTTTAACCGGGCAGTTATTAGAATACAGTTCATTAAAAGAGGATAATTCTGCTGGCATTTAAATCTGCTATGTGCATTCAAATATGGATGTGCATGACAGTCAATAAAGAATATGTTGATATTTTATTCATGATAATTGACAGATTAATCACTCAGATAACCAAATGATGGTTAATGGCTGTTTTATACCTGCATTTTCACAAATGTATTCTAAAAATGATTCTGAATACATGACTGACTATATTACACAATACATTATTGATTACACGTATGATAGTGTGTTCAGAATTCAGCCATCACAACATTCTCAAAGCATTTTGACCTTTAATGACTATTACTCGCACTGATTTCATGGGGACACAATTCTAAGGAAATTGCAAAATAGATGAAATAATCTCCAAAACCTGTTAGAAACAGGGAGTTAATGGGCGTCTTTGTGCACCCGCAATGTTTTGTAAACTGCAACAACCTGTGCATAAAAGTAACGAAGAGCTAACGTGACCACAAAGGAAACAACGGTCCGGAGCTCACAGCAGGTCCTTGCTTAAACACATTTTTCATCCCTCCACATTGTCCGCCGGCAGGAGGAAGCGTTTAAGTGTATGCATAAACCTCATTGGACAAATGGGATTTTGTGCAACACACAGCCGGCTGCAGCCTGTCCCCCCTTTGAGCGTGAAAGGGGGGGGGGCTCAAGGATAGCATGTGCTGTTTTGAACAGTTCTTGTTCTCATGCATAATTAGAGGGGGGGCTCATGGTCCTCCCAGTAAAGGACCAGGGAGGGTAGGGTTGGGCGGGGAGCGGGGGCCCAGTTTGCCAGTGTAAAGTGTGATCCAGATAATAGCATTTTCATCAAAGGCACCAATTACATTCATTAGGCGTGAGCTAGGAGATGGAGTGGCGGCGGGGTGAATGAAAAGCCCTAATCTGTTCGTTCTTTATTCTAATCTTCTGTTCTCCGCCTCGCTCTCTTTTCAGAAGCCTCACACGGATCTGGGGGCAGATATAGACCGGCGCTGGATGAATTATGCATCCCCAGTGCTCCTTCATTTCTCCTGAGTAATGATGTTTCGCTTACGGCCTGTGTTGCCAGGTCAGCAGGACAAAAACGCAGCTTAATGGACAATAAAACCAAGGCAAAAACTCAAACAGCCAACAGGACACTTTTGGAAGTTCACATTAATGTTTATTACCTAAAATGTTTACTCAATTTATTTACATAGAGAGACTAAGTCTGTGGACATTTTAGAAACTTCCTCATTTAGAATACAGGCGATTCTTATAATGTTATTTTAAACATATCGTGTCTTCATTTCTCACAAAGGAGTTGCAGGCAGAATTAGAACTACAGTGTTGCTGAATTAGCATATTTTCCACTTTGTTAGGATAGCCATTGAAACTGTCCTACTATTAATGTCTTAAATATAAAAATATTTAGAAAAAACAGGCAATTTACTGAAACATATTTCATAGATGTGATTCATATGATGTGATAATACAACATTGCAATGGGACTGGGTTTAAGACACCACTTTTCTGTAAACCTCTGGAATTAGAATTTTTCTATACAGATAAATGCATTTTTTTGCAGGAAAAGAAGTCAGATTGTAGGAATAGTTCAAAAGCAGCTCAAATTCACAGAAAAAAAAAGAGGTCTGGCAACCTCAGAGTGGAGACTGTTACTATAGTGATGCTTCCTAAGAAATTATATCACCTCACACTTAAGGGCAGAAAAAAGCATGTGAGGTTAGAAAGAACTCAGAATTTTTTTTCCTTGTGAAATGTAATTCCCACATTCCCTTTCAGATGGTAATAAATTTATGATTTTGTGTCTTGGGGGGGAGTGCAAACAAAACAGAAATCATCCAATTTAGCGCCGCAGACAGGCTGCTTAATTGGTCTTTGTTAACCCTGAATTAAGAGGAGAGGATCATTTTTTCGGAAGGAGACAGGTGCAGCTTTGCTTGGAGTGTGCAAATAGGCGGCCTGGTGTTGTCTGTGTGCCTAAAACATGCAGAGTGTCTGCTTCAAACACAGGCAAGCGATTTTTAACGGCGAGAAGACCAGTTTGAGTGCTAATCCCCTCCCTTTCATTATTTAAATTTTGTGCAATATGAGCCGAATGTGAAGAAAACAAAAGAAGGAGCACAAACAAATATGGCACATCTATGAGTGGAAACAGACTCTATAATTTTCTTAATTAAACCAAGACAAGCATGTCTAGTTTTACAAAATCCTTGGTCCCTGTAGTAGCCTGGTGTCAACTGATCCAGGCTGAGAACATATGTAGAAGGATAAAGGGCCCTTGATGTGTTTCGCAGCGCACGGAAAATCCAATTTATCTTCACCCACTGACAAATCGCTCTTCAGGGGGTAAATTATTTAAGACGAGTTCCCCTCAGTCTGAAACTTGAGCGTAATTAAATTGCAAAAAAATAACATTAGCACTGACAGGCCATTAGAAGGTGTTGTAATTGACTGCTCCTTTTCCGGCTTGGTTATGTTTTCCTGCATCTCTGTGCTTATTCACTAGATATTGTAATCTTAACTCCACCATCCGTATGGTGATACAAAGACACAATTCTGGCAGTGTATGGATCACACCCCCTTTTTTTTTTTTTTTTAGGCAGCACATGAGTCAGTAGATGTTTGCTAGTTTTATTTGTCATGACAAAGACAGAAATGGTTAGAACCATGTCGCTTAAATAAAGAACACTCAAAGGCGATCACTTGACACACTGTATCTAATGTCTAACAGGTCCACTCTAATGATTTAAGGCACTCTCTGATTCATTCATTAGAGATGGCCCTGGCGTGCCACCCCCTCCCCGCAATGATATGTTCATTCAAGCCTCTCCCAATCTCCATGAAATACATAAACGTTGTGCTAAAGGAAGTGTAACATTAATGTGCATGGACAGAAGAGACAATAGTTTTTTGTTTTTTTACAAAAAGCAGCCAAGTGTGCCAAATAGTGTTTTTGTGTAGGTCACTGCATGATTGCTACATCTACAGTAGTAACTATCAGACAGATAGGATGAACGCTAGTGGAACACTAAAGGCACTATTTTCAAAATGGAAGGAAGCACAATGCTCAGAATTTACACACCTAAATATATAAACACAGAAAAAGAAACACTGTCTTTAATGCTGCTAAAGTGTTGGTTTTTGTACTCCAGAATGAGTAAGTAGCATGCATGAGAGCTATCAATCATTGGAACTCCTCCCATTTAAACTCATTTTATAAATAAACCATTAAAGATCATGTTTCCTTCTCATTAACTACCAAGAGATTTATTTCTTGTTTTATTTATGTAAATCCTCTGAACGCATTTCAGCCTACACTAACAGAAAAATCCCACGCTTATTGAGTAGCGTTAGTTTGGAAATAGAGCTCTTGGCTTGAAGGGAAAAAGGTTTTAAAAGGAAAAATTCACAGCAGTGATTTGCTTAAATGAACAGGCAACAGCAGAGGGCACTACAGTAAAAATAATTTTCATACACAGACAACAGTAACAGATGGAGTCCAACACCCCTGACTTATCCGGATGGGTCTCAGTTGTCGTATTGTTTATCCAAGTGCTTGGCTATTGTGGATAGCTGGATATTTGTTGTTCCCTCATAGATGGTACCTGGTCAGGAAGCAGAGATATATTGTTACAAACAAAACACACAATGCTACTGCTTTAAGTAGCTACAATTCATCATTTGCATCAGCCTTGAATAATTTGCTAAAAAAGTTCCAATTTAAAAAAAAAATCATTGTGACATTAAGACTGTAATCGTACATGTCTATAGCTACATTCTTACAGAATCCCCAAATGGACGTTTCTGAACCCTGAAAAACGTCACCAGCTCCAGCAGTAACTAACACTCCGTCAAACCCTGTTAAAAATAAAAGCGCAACCCAATCCTCTGGGGCTGCAAGGAGCCTGCGGAGCCACCACTAATGAAAGGAAAAGTCGCATTCAGTCCAGGCCTCAGATCTGGGCCAGGCCCTCATTTAAATCCACCCTTCCTGAGCAGACAAGGTCAAGCTGCCAAACTTCAGAGGGATCGAGTGGCCAGCGACTCATCTGTATTTGAACCCCTGTGCCCTTGCGCATGTTAGCGTGTAGCCCCGACAGCTCACCTATTTTGCAGTCCCTGTAGAACTTCTCAATGGGATAGTCTTTGGTGAAGCCAACCCCTCCCATCCACTCAATGCATTTGGATGTTGCCAGTGTTGCAACCTGGAAACAAACAAAAAAAAGTTTCTGGTTTCGTATAAAATTTGCTTAATTGTTTTTTATACATGTAGCTTTGTTAACTAACCTTGAATCATCATCTTAGACTTAGTTACAACAACAACAACATTTATTTCTAATATAGCCCAAAATCACATACAGTATGTCTCAATGGGCTTTGACAGGCCCTACAGTTGACACCCCCCACTTGACCCTTCTGTACATGTACAGTTACCCTTTATACTCTCATGTGGAAAGCTAGTGTAGCTTTACGTAGTCTCTGTCCAATTTCATTTGCAGAGTAAGACTAACAAGAGCATTTTAGTCTCAGACAACAGATCAAAGTCATGCAAACTGTAGCGGCTCTTAATTAAAAATACACCCATCAATAACAAGACATGTAGATGAATGTAGTCTTTTTACACGAATTCCTGCAGGCATATTTTATCATTATAGCAGTCACATGGAAGGAAAAGCGCTGTGCTAAGCCTGGGGCTTGACAGCTAGTGTAAGTTTTCCTTGGGATTTAAATAAATAGATAAAACAAGAACATTTTTGCGCCTTGTCACGGATTAACAGGGGCGGGTTTAAATCATCCAGAATGTGCAAGTAGCCTCCTTGCTTATTTCGAACTCCTTTATAGTAAACCACAGTTTGTCTGAGAGCAGCCCCCCCACTCATCCATTAGATCCTTGTTACAAATTTGATTCACCAATCGAGAAAACCTGAGCGGGGTGACGTAACGTAATATCGCTGCATTATTTACCAGCCGATCAGCGGGCCTTGCACAAAATCCGAGGCCAATCCGAGTCTTGAGATAGCGAACGGATCCAGGGCAGACTGACTGGGCTCTGACAGAGGAGCTGGGTAGAAAACACCCAGCCTGGCCCTGCAATCAGTCTACTACCACAACCTGATGCACCTAATCAAGGGCTTGATGATTAATTGATCAAGTGCAGGGATAAAACTGTGAATCGAGAGACACTGGAGGTTTATGCAGTTTTAAAGAAACGGGTCCGATGAAGTGTTGACTACACGGGGGCGGGGGTAGTCTCAGAGAAACAAATCATAATAAAATTCCATTCACCTAACTTAGTGTATACACTCGCATAATAATTAACTGGGCGGACACCTGGCCAAAGCAGCATAAGATCAGGTGTTTTTAAGATTTAATTATCGAATAATCATTTGAAAATAATAAAATCACATAATGTGACCCATCAGCCAATTCCAATGAGAGGAGACTGCGGAACAAACCTCTGCTGCAAAATACTTGGCCATGCAGGCTTCTTTGATGAAGGGCCTTCCAGCTTCCTTCAGCCGGGCAGCGTTGTACGTCAGCAGCCGAGCCGCCTCCAGTTGTGTGGCAACATGGGAGATCTGATGCTGCATGCCCTGCAATCAGCCAATCAGGTCTTGTTTAACTGATTTAGATTAGAAGGGCAGTAAATGAAAGTAAAAAGCGGGATTTTTTTCTTGCACTTTGTATGGCACTATACGTGTATTAGTGCTTTTTTACATTTTCAGTGAACTTTAGAATATTGCAATATGTGCAGTATCACAATATACAGTACAGCCCAAAGGTTTGGACACACCTTCTCATTTAATGTGTTTTTTTATTTCGATGACCATTTATATTGGTAAATTCTCACTGAATACCTCCTGACCTGGCCTCCTCAGTCAACAGACCTGAACCCGGTTGAGATGGTTTGGGGTGAGCTGGACCACAGAGTGAAGGCAAAGGGGCCAACAAGTGCTAAACACCTCTGGGAACTCCTTCAGGACTGTTGGAAAACCATTTCAGGTGACGACCTCTTGAAGCTCATCGAGAGAATGCCAAGAGTGTGCAAAGCAGTAATCAGAGCAAAGGGTGGCTAGTTTGAAGAAACTAGAAAATAACACATTTTCAGTTATTTAACCTTTTTTGTTAAGTACATAACTCCACTTGTGTTCATTCATAATTTTGATGTCTTCACCAATGTAAATGGTCATGAAAATAAAGAAAACACATTGAATGAGAAGGTGTGTCCAGACTTTTGGCCTTTACTGTATAATGATATATTCATGATATATATATTGTGATACATATCGTATCCTGAGATCCTTGCCAATACACGCCCCTACATAAGACTATTACAAAGGATGGTGGGCGAGAAGAAAAATGTAGCATATATAATATTTACACACTCAATAGAAAACAGAGTTTACCTGGAAGTCAAATATGCGTTTGCCAAACTGTATCCTCTGTCTGGTGTAGGGCACTGTCTGATCGAAGCAGCCCTGAGCCAGTCCCAGCATCTGAAATCAAGGCTCTTGGGTTTAGTTTGAAGCATAACATCAAGTTTAAAAGTATGTAGCTCAGAGATCAGAGTTTTTATTTATTTATTTTTAAGATCCCCCTGATTGGGTTGGAAAAGTGTGTTTTAGAGTATTGGTTTAACTGGCCCTCTAGATGCTCAATTTTATTGTAACATAATTTTAAAACAATGTTTCATGCATAAACTTTACAATCAGAATTGGTCATTTAAACAGAAAAATATCTTTATACAACAAAATACAATACCAAGTAAAAAGCCATTAAAATAGTAATAATGATTTATATCAACAAATTAGGGGAAAATATTACAATGATTGTATATTACAATTATTGTTTATTTTAGATTCAATAATGAAATCAGCCAAGATAAGTCAAAAGTTGAATAACACAAAGTAAGTATAAATAAGCATATTGATCTTTTAAACGATAAATAGAGGACCTTTTGGAAACTACATCGCGGACAGTCATGTACCTGAGCAGCAATGCCAATCCTTCCCTCGTTCAGCATCCCGATGGCGTACTTGTACCCATGCCCCACCTTCCCCAAGATATTCTTTTCAGGAACCTGAGGGGGAAAAAAAGCTGAGCTGTCATTTGACACTGCAATACACAGAACATCATACAGTGCACACAACAAAATGTGTTCTATATGTTTAACCAATCACCCTTGGTAAGCATTGGGCAGACGGGGAGCAGCATGTGGGGACAGTACCTTGCTCAAGGTGGCCTCAGTGGCACCTTAGTGGTTGGGCATTCAAACCCGCGACACCTCACTTACGAGACCACTTCCTTAGCCGCTAGGGCACCACCGCCCGCCCATTATTTACACTAACAGGAAGTACCATGAGGGAGTTCCACACTCAAAATAGAGTTGAGGTGACCCACCTTCAGGTTATCGAAGTTCAGAGGACAGGTGGAGGAGGCTCTCAGGCCGAGCTTGTTCTCTTTTCGGCCAATATGGAGACCCTCTGTCTCTCGGTCCACTATGAAGCAGGTTATCCCTCTGTAGCCCTGCACATCAAAATTTGGGGATAGGAAATGGAAAAAAAGGAAATTAAAAGACGAAACAGGGAAATATGCACGAGTGTTAGCAATGACCGTAACAATACTAACAGCAGAGTGATCAGCGTTGGCCATCACCAGGAACACTCCAGCTTGCTCCGCGTTGCTGATCCACATTTTGGAACCGTTGATGATGTAATAGTCTTGGTGTTTGTCTGCACGGGTCTTCATGGCGAACGCATCACTCCCCGATTCAGCTTCTGATAGGCAGAAACTTCCCACCTAGTGTAAAGGATTTTTTTTTTTTTTATTACATTACATTTACAGCATTTATCAGACGCTCTTATCCAGAGCAACTTACAATCAGTAGTTACAGGGACAGTCCCCCTGGAGCAACTTAGGGTTAAGTGTCTTGCTCAGGGACACAATGGTAGTAAGTGGGATTTGAACCTGGGTCTTCTGGTTCACAGGCAAGTGTGTTACCCACTAGGCTACTACCACCCATTATTAATCTATCTGATCAAAATTAAATTGATAAATTCTAATCCTCTGTTATAAATTTACCACTACAGCTTTCAGTAGAGACACTTTCCTCCTTAGTGACTTAAGAGGCTAACAAGGACCACAGGGCTTTGGGGGAAAAGGAAAAGAAAAATGTTCTTGGGCTTGGAGCCCCACCTGCTGGCAACAGTGTGTCACTTCCACTGAGAAAACCTGTACTACTTTACATTACTTTACTTTACATTTACATTTACAGCATTTAGCAGACGCCCTTGTCCAGAGCGACTTACAATCAGTAGTTACAGGGACAGTCCCCCCCCCCCCAGAGCAATTTAGGGTTAAGTGTCTTGCTCAGGAACACAATGGTAGTAAGTGGGATTTGAACCTGGGTCTTCTGGTTCATAGGCGAGTGTGTTACCCACTAGGCTACTACCACCACTTTACTTTATTTAGCAGATGCTTTTATCCAAAGCGACTTACAAGAGGAAGACACCAGCAATTCTCGTTCGATTTTTATAGAATATTGAGTTTACAAACTAAGAGCCCTGATAAGGCTCAACTTGTCAATGAAGAGCATGCTCAGAGATTGTTAGGTGCTAGACGAAGAAAAATTATAATGTATTTATACATTTTTGTATTGTTTGTGCAATGTGTACGCATGTGCGTGTGTAAGTGTTAGATTTGTCTGTAATATTTTTTGAACAAGAGGGTTTTCACCTGCTTCTTAAAAGTGGTGATAGTCTCGGCTAGTCGTGTGGAGGAGGGCAGGTTGTTCCACCAGCCAGGGACAACAACGGAGAACAGAGATGATTGGAATCGGAGACCCCGTGAAGAAGGAATTTTTAGTCTCCTTTCATTTGCTGATCTGAGAGAGCGTGCAGGAGTGTAGCTAGGTAGTATTGTATTGATGTAGGAGGGCGCAGTTCCATTTACAGCCCTGTAGGCAAGCATGGATTTGAACTCAATGCGAGCAGCTACCGGGAGCCAGTGGAGGGAGGTAAGAAGAGGTGTAACATGGGTGTTTTTTGTACTACTAACAGTGAAAGTGTGAAGTGATTGTCACTTGTGATACACAGCAGCACAGCACACGATGCACACAGTGAAATTTGTCCTCTGCATTTAACCCATCACCCTGAGTTAGCAGTGAGCAGCCATGACAGGCGCCCGGGGAACAGTGTGTGGGCACGGTGGTTAGCTCAGTGGCACTTCAGTGGTACCTTGGCAGATCGGGATTAAAACTGGCAACCTTCTGATTATGGGGCCGATTCCTTAACCTCTAGGCCACCTCTGCCATGAGTAGCTAATCAGGACACTTCCCGATGGACTGGTCTGATGGGGAAGGCTCGAATTTAAAAGAGGAAAGCTCTGGAAACAGATATAGCTAAGGAAACCCCGTAATCGGAAGGATGCCGGTTCAAATCCCGACACACCAAGGTGCTGCTGTGCAAACCTGCTAAGATTTACCGTCCCCACACACTGCTCCCCGGGTGCCTCTCATTGCCTTTCTGGGTGATGGGTTAAATGCAGAGGACACACTTCATTGTGTGCACCGTGTGTTGTGCTTCACAATGGCAATCACTTTGCTTTCACTTTCAGAAAGCTTTGGAAAAAAAAGTGCTGAGAACTATGACCATTTTTATAATGTGATTTAGTGTCTGAAGCAGAGCCAGGAGTGATGATGAGCTTGCGTGTGTAAGCATTAGTGCTAATAAAACCACTTTCTATGGCCCGTTATAAATACACAAAGACCACAACTGAAAGAAAAGAGGATTAAAGAAATGTGTGTGATCGAAAGAGGGCTGACTACACAGATACTACAGCTCTTACACCGGGCCTTGTTATTCCACTAGGTAAAATTATGCAGGTGATCAACTAACCCCGGTCACCACCCAGTTCTGAAAGCCCTTGGAACTTTTACTATCCTATTAAAGTGACACGCTATTGAGCAGAAGACTGATATTTAGTGCATTCAAACTACTTATATTAGTTAAACACTAATTTTTCTGGCCAGTATCGATCTCACCGTATCAGTAGAGAGGCGGGTGAGGTACTTCTCCTTCTGTTCTTCTGTTCCAAGCTTTGTCACCAGGGTGTTGATCAGCGTGTTCTGAATGTCACACAGCACCGACACGGACGGATCCACCTTCGCCAGCTCCTCAATCACCAAAATGGAGGAGAAGAAAGAGGAGCCGGTGCCGCCGTACGCCGGGTCAATCTCAATCCCCATCAGCTGTAGCATTCATTCAACCGATCAATCAATCATACAACTTCTGGCAATATAATATTTTTGGTCACGCGTGTAAGGGTGACGGGACCATACCCCTTGTTCAAAGAGGCCACGGATCACTTCATCATCCATCTTGGAATTTTCATCCATTTTGGACACAAATGGTGCAATCCTTTCTTGGGCAAATTTCTTGACTGTTTCCGAGCGTTGACAACAGTGGATACACGAAGACAGACACGTGAAACCCTCTAACGTCCGGCCACCACAAATAAAGAAAAAGCGGTTCATCACACAAAACTCACCAGCATCCATCATCATGCCTTCCTCCTCAGAGAAGGTCTGCAGCGGCGGGAACGGCATCCCAAGGCCGGACGCCTGCTCTGCAGCCGCATCGCGTGCCGACTGCGACGCCGCGTTCCGCAGGCCCACCTGGCATACGCTCCAGGAGCGGGACAGCTGCCTGCCGACCTGCAGGCGGAAGCAGAGTTCAGAGAAGAGCTCACAGGCTTCGGTGTAAAAGGGGGGCGCGCCCGGCCCGATTTTATTCCACAGGGTCGGAACATGGAGAAAACAAAATGAAAAGATCTTGTTTTTGGTATTCTAGCAGACTGAACTATTGTTATGAAACATATCAAAAGAAAATATATAAGCTGTTGTTATTATAGGCACTTCGTGTGAGTTACTCAATCAGAATAGACAATATTGATTTTACAAACCAAACTGCCTCATGTTTAAACTATGTCATTAAATACTACACTTTGTGCAGCACGTATCTAACACACACACACACACACACACAAGCCGCTTCCAGTGATGCAGAAACACTTTCTTCTTAAATGGTTGCAATAATTCTTCAGAAGCGACCCAGAGAGGAGAGTCCCGCTCGGGCTGTTCTGCGTGTGTCTCCGTTACGTAACGCGTGAAGTAGGGGCGACACCGCGGGCTTTAAACGCGGCTTGCGGCCACGGGGGTGGGCAGCGACAGCAGCGACAGCCGCCGCAGAAGCAGCAGCAGCAGCACTCGGTCCTCGCTGCACGACCAGAACCGCCCGTTCAGGCTCACCTTCCCACCGATCCGCATCAAGGATGCGGCCATGGCTTCCTCGGCTGACGTAGGCAGCACGTGGTCCGCCGCGCGGAAACAGGACGGCGGAGCGGGGACGTGTCACTGGAAAGTCTGGCTTGACTCCATAGGACACAGATGTCCTGTTTCATGCTAAATTTAGTAGAAAGTTAATGTATTAACTAGTTTCAAGTTTGCTATGCAATGCAACATCACTAGTAGAATAAATGATTGAGTAAATGGACAAGTAGACAAGTAGAATGGCCAATCTGCTGTGGCGAGCCCAACAGGAGCATCCAAAGGAGGAAGAAGAAGGTGTTCAACTGGAATACAGGTCGGTATGTCATCACGGAAGGACCCATTTCTTGTGCCTTCACGGTCCACTGCAGGGTGCTTACACACACACACACACACACACACACACACACACACACACACACACACACACACACCATTCCTTCTAATCAGAGGCCAGACTCGAGCCTACAATGCTGGAGACGTGTGACCACAATGAATTCATGGACTGTTTGCATATTATTCCTAGTGACAGGAGTATTGTAATAATAAGAAGGGTTTTTACCAGGTACCTGTCATCCCACCATTGTCGCACACAATTAGTCTACAGTCAAGAGTTTTTGAAAATGACACAAATACTTTCACAAAGTTTGCTGCTTTAGTTTTGTTGGTTGTTTCTTTTGTGTATTTTACACGCATTATTACAAGTACAATTACAAGCATTTTATACATTTTAAAGTATTTTATTGACAATTACAACTTCCGGGCCAAATCGTGACTGATGGCCACCCATTCCTTCATAATCAGTGCTCGGAGATCGTCAGAATATTTGTTTGTCCGCCCGCCTCTTTGAGGATCAACCTCAAGTTCTCATTTGGATTGATGACGATTGGCTAAAACGTCCTTTCAACATGGCGACCACATTCAACTGGATTGACGCCTAGGCCCAATCCTGTGGACTATTTCTATGGTCCCACTCATAACAGGAAGAAGGGGAACTTCAGTCTTTTTTTTTTTTACTCCTCCGCCAAGAACACACTGTTTCGTCATTATATCGTTATATAGTACGTAAATAGTACGTTTACACTTAAACCCAACATTTACATTGAAGAACATGTTTTATGGGACGTGGACAATTACTTAGAATTCTTGTTGCTTTTGATGCAAAACGCTACGTTTTAAGACGCAGAGCAACAGTCTAAAGGCATTTCATTGCACGGGAACGTTGACGGACGCCGTGTCGCCGGTGGGAAGCATTTGAGCGCCGCGCCGCGTCCCCCCCACGGCGACACCACGGCGACACCACGCCAGCGATGTCGGTGGACGAGCGACGCGGCCACGCGTGGCGCCGCGGTTATTAAAGGTCGGCGGCGTTGCACTAATCGGTCGTTCGGATTGCCGATACCGTTCTGGGTGTTTATCGATACGTGGCAGGGCGCATCATGAGAAAAATGCTGCCCTTTAATTTGACGCGATGTAGCGCATGCGTCCTGTAGCATACGTTCATGCACGGCGCTGGCATGTTCGCCACACTAATATTGGATGATTAGTACCGAAGCAAACACACAATGCAATTTTGAGGGATGATTTGGTTTAAGGGAATGGCACCATTCAAACCTAATCGCTGGTTGTGTCCAGCCTCAGCAGCCGAATCTGCAGTCAGGAGGAATTTCGGCCCGCACTTCTTTGCAGAATCGATGGTGCGTTTTGGATCATAGTCCTGTCATGCAGAGCCCAAGGTGCGCCTCATCTTGCGGTCACCAACTGAGGCCGGAACGTTTTTCTGCAGGATTTCTCGGTAAAAAAATGAATGGGTTCGTCCAGGTCCTGAAGCAGCAAAGCAGCCCCAGACCTTTTACATTGACACCCCCATGCTCGATGTTCGTTTTCTGAAATGCATGTTTTTTAAAGCCTTAAAGTTTTTTAAATATGACGGGAACCTTTCCAAAAGCCTTGGGGATCATCAATGTGTTTTTTGACCAAAAAAAGCCAGGCCTGCAATTCTTTAGGTGTTCCTCTGGGTACATTTTTGTAGCTTTACAAAAACTGCTTTGTGGCCTTTTCAAGTTACTGTCAGTTACTTTATTACTCATCTGTTCCAGAATTTCTCTGCATCATGGCATGCCGTCTTCCTTTTTAGGAAGTTTAACCATCACCCTGAGTGAGTAGTGGGCAGCCATGACAGGCGCCCGGGGAGCAGTGTGTGGGGACGGTGCTTTGATCAGTGGCACCTCAGTAGCACCTTGGCAGATCGGGATTTGATCTGATTTTGGGGCCTTTTTTTTTTACCCGCTAGGCCACCACTGACCCAGGAAATCAGTCAGAAGTGGGATTTTCACACATCACACTTTGTGTGATTGTCGGCAGTAATAGAAATCTAACTCAGCTCTTCAAACAATGTGATAAACAGTTAATTCATGCATTTTGTTTTTACTTTGTCTATATTTGTTGAGGATTTAAATTTGTTTGAATATCTTAAACAATTAATTTTGATAAGTGGTGGCCTAGCGTGTAAGGAAATAGACATGGCTGCCCTCTGCTCAACAAGGGGGATGGTTAAAAGCAGTGTAACCGTGTCCTGTGCTTGCTGTGCATCATAATGACAATCTCTTCACTTTCACGAATATGCAAAAAAAAAAAAAAAAGCACTCGGGAAGGGGGCAAAAACGTTTTCAGTGGCATAGATTCATTCTTATGTTTTTCTAATAACTCCAGTGGTTCTGTTGTCTTGTGAGTTTCAGAAATAGCTCAGATATATCTTCTTATTTTCATATAAATGTATTGGGACAGGAGGTCGTCAAGGAGCCGAAGTTCATCAGGACTGCACTATGGGAGAGAAACATCCGGAGCCTCTGGACTTTGTGAAGGATTTCCAGGAATACCTCACACAGCAAACACAGCACGTGAACATGATCTCTGGGTCTGTGGGGGTTGAGAGAGACACCGCCGCTCACAGCCGTAAGAAAAAAACAGTTCCCAGTACCTTTGCAGTAGCTTATGGGAATTTTTATTTCCTGCACTAACAAGACTTTTTAATACATATCAACTAAAATTGTGCCACATTTTTAAGATAATATGTTTACGACTGTTGGCTTGGAAAAGATAAGTTTTTGGCACTAATACAATTGTTTTTTGTTATTGGCTGCCAACTGTGTTTAGTGTATTTAGCGCGTGTGCGTTATTGTGCGTCGGTGATGAGGATGTATGAGTATTTTCATGTGTGAGACCCGGCTTGTGCATCTAAGAACAGCTAGAAGTTATTCAGTTATTCATATCAGCAAATGTTGTCAGGGCAACCAAAGTGGGTACTTCATTTTTTTCCATTTAAGTCGAAAGATTATACATGGATTGTTTGTAGCATTTCTTTGTCCCTCATTTTTAACACTTTCTTTTTTTTTTTTTTTAACACTTAATTTTATGCATCTTAAATTGATTAGTGATCCAACCCAACTGGGATTAATTGCAATTATGACTGAAATGAGTATTCAAGTAACTCGAATGATTTGAATACACAAAATATTCAATATAAATTCTTTGACTCAAGGTTTAGTCCATCTATTATTGTATTGTATCCAGGCATTAATATGGTCTTGATTGATGATCATGAAAAAATTCAGCTCGATCTCAGTAACTTCTCAGGGAGGTTATGATAACTTCAAAAACCAATAGCTGTTATTAGTACAGTGGAGCATTTCACGAGTTGAATTTGAGCAAGCTGAATAATATTATTTGAATTTTGTTGCTTATTGGCATTGGAAATAATAGACTGAAATTATTTACAGAAACATTGTTTTTCTTTTGGTATTGAAACAGTGTTCAAAATCTGATTGAAATTTGATACAGTTGGAAATGGAACTGTTTAAATTGGATTGATACTTGAAATGCTCATTTATATATTCTTTTTACTATGTTGTACCTTTGTATAGCAGGGAGTACACCACTTTTTCTGTTTTTATTAAAATAAAACTAAGGACAAAAATTTCTTTTTTTTTCATATTTTTGTACATCATAAAATGTTTCACAGAAAGGTTAATTAAATGGACTTAGTTCTGGAGCCAATAAGCCAATCTTTAAACTTTGATCTAATTAATATTGTTGATGAAAGTGTTGAGTTTTGCTTGCTCAAGAGGCCTTTCATGTTCTGAAACACACTATTGATGTAGCTGTTTAAAGTGTATTCGAATACAAAAATATTCGTTAGTTGCAGCCCTAATTGCAATGATTGATCATAATACGAAGGTCTTGATGTATTGGTGCTGATTATCAGTAGCTTCTGTATTAGGTGGTCATGATACAGGAGTCATAATTCAATAACCATGTTGAAAATAACAGATTTCATTCCATTGCCAGAAAGCGAGCGGGATGGACAGGAGCAGCCTTCTGTGGAGTCGTCACTGGCCGACAGTGCAGCGATGCTGGTGGGAGGCTTTGAAAGGACATACGATGGCAAGCTGAAATGTCGCTACTGCAACTATGCTAGCAAAGGCACATCCCGCATCATCGAGCACATACGTATTCATACAGGTAGGAATTCGAACCTCAGCCATCTGTTACAATTATGGGTTAACAGAGATGGAGGTCCGCTTTTTAAACTTATTGTAATACTCCAGTCCTGCACAGCTTAGATCTTTTCATGTTCCACCACACCTCATTCAACCAAAGAACTGAGTGGTAATGGGTACAGAGGTTGAATCAGGTAAATGGAGGTACAAACAAAAATGTGCAGGACAAGTGCCCTCGGTGACCAGAACTGGTGACCCCTGAGAAATGGACAATGTGATATGAATTTTTGTTGTGTCTCACAAGTTTCATGGTAATGGGAGATTAGTTGCCAGTGCTTACACAGATTTTTGTGAAAGCAATGCAGCCAGACCCTATATGACCCCTTAGCTCAATTTTTAAAACCTACTTATCCAAAAACGTTTGGGTGACAAAGGGCGCTAAACATAAAGCAGCCATAGAGGGCGCTAAACCTGAGCTGTGGAAACAGTGTTGTGTCCCAGTTGATGTTTATATATTAAATCACATTTCATTTCATTTACAGCATTTATCAGACGCCCTTATCCAGAGCGACTTACAATCAGTAATTACAGGGACAGTCTCCCTGGAGCAACTTAGGGTTAAGTGTCTTGCTCAGGGACACAATGGTAGTAAGTGGGATTTGAACCCGGGTCTTCTGGTTCATAGACGAGTGTGTTACCCACTAGGCTACTACCACCCTATTATTGTGCAGTCAGGTCGTGACTTGTTATATGTTTTTGCTGTGTCATTGTTTGGACGGAGAAGGTGAGAAACCACACCGGTGCCATCTGTGTCCTTTTGCGTCTGCTTATGAACGCCACCTGGAGGCCCACATGCGCTCCCACACCGGGGAGAAGCCATACAAGTGTGAACTGTGCTCGTTCCGATGCAGCGACCGCAGCAACCTCTCCCACCACCGCCGCCGACGTCACAAGCTGCTGCCCATGAAGGCGGCCTGCTCCCCCATCTCCAAGAAGAAGATCCTCAGCGTGCTGCAAAAGAAATCCACTTCGCTGGCGTACGGCCGCCGTCTGTTGGTCAACTTCAGTCCCCCTTCTATGGTGGTCCAGAAGCCTGACTACCTGAGTGACTTTGCCCACGAGCTGCCCCACCTGCAGGCAGCAGAGGAGTATGAGAGTCTTGCCAAGATGGAGGGAGGACATGAACTGATGGCAGAGGAGATGAACCCACTGACCCACTTGTCAACCTTGGCTGGACAGCTGGCCAGTCTGCCTCCTGATTGTCCAGTCCCGTGCTCCCCTGATGACCTTTCTTGCCGGGATGAGAAACCCCTTTTCACCCCCCGGCCGCCTGCTGTTCCAGCTGCAGTTTCATCTGGCGACCTAGTCAACCTTCCGGCCTCACCGTCCAACTCTGAGCCACGGGCCTTTCGACACCAAACCTTCAGCCCAGTGCCAGGCGGGCCTGGACCCAGCAGCGAGCACAGCATCCGGACCAGCACCCCCAGCATCACCAACAGCCAACCCAGCACCCCGGTGCCCCAGCTGCTCCACAACTGCCCGCACTGCGACACCTACTTCGCGGACAACATCCTCTACACCATCCACATGGGCTGCCATGGCTACAAGAATCCTTTCCAGTGCAATATCTGTGGCTGCAAGTGCAGGGATAAGTACGATTTTGCATGCCATTTCGCACGAGGGCAGCACAAACAGTAACTTTCAAAGTAAAGTGTTTCATTTGGCTTGCAGTAATTGCTATTTTCATTTGCCTTTGAAGTTTTAGAAGCAGGAAACCCCTCAAGGTCATGTTGGTACAGTCTGAGACTGGAATTACCGGATGGAAGTCTGAGGATTTCCACAGTTGGAAGTAGACGACTTTGACAATGAATAAGCACAGAGAGGAATTAAACCAGCTTTTTAATACCCCTGTAAATACCTACCAGAAAACAATCAGACAAATTAACGTGTGCTAATTGGAATATGTACAACTCAAAATATTTAACTCAAAAAAAATGTAAAATTCATATATGCCTAATTTTTGTCATTGTCAAACACTGAAACATAGCACACGGTGACACAACGAAATGTGTCCTCTGCATTTAACCATCACCCTTAGTGAGCAGTGGGCAGCTGTGAAAGGCTGGAACAATCGAAAGGAACAGTGTGTGGCTCCTCTCGTGGCACCTCAATGCCACCTTTGGTTAAGTGTCCCATTCTCTACACAGTAGACCACCACTGCCCCTGAATTACACAGAGCGTGAAAATATTTTGTATTATGTTGACAACCATGGTTGATCATTTGAGACAACCATAGTGTCATATGATTGATAAGAAAAGCAAATATCTCTTAGTTTGTACAGTCAGTTCTGGTTTGGGGCTGAAGGGTTGAAGGTTCACCTAATTTTGTAAAATGTAATTACAAAAACAAATGATCTTTTTCTACCCTTATTCTGATTTTTGCAGATGCACTTGCAGAATCAGGCCGCTTTAGCATCTTACATTCAGTCTCATGGATCCAGCCATGGAAGTCCTAATGTAACAATTATGTTTTAGGGAATTTTAGCCCAGCACAGCTACTGTAGAGAGTAATGGAGAGGGTTGTATTGGTTGTGTATGATTTGCAGTTTGATAAATGAGTACTAGAACTCAAGAGTGAAGGGTGATTGATTGGTTAGGTGAATTAAGAATTCCCTCGGTTGCTCCCGTTAGGGGTTGCCACAGCGGATCAGATAGTCTGGCTGTCCACACAACTGCTTTGACAAAAGATGCACTCCCTGACGCAGCCCTCTCCATTTGCCCAGACTTGGCACCGGCACCAAGAAACACACTAACTAGGTTTAAGCATTCCTTGCAGCATTAACCAATATGACCATAATAAGGGAGCGTAATTAAAAAGTCTAAATGATCTTAATGATAGGCTTGAGCACTGGCTGATACTAGGGCTGAGCAGGAGATCAGTATTATCTTTTTTTTCAGTGGACCACAGTCACTATGTTTACATTAGCGACGTAAGAGGAAATCAAACTCCTCAAAATTAGACTGACACACCCAGATACATCTGTCAATACGTTAAGACGGACCTGAATTGTTGCTCTATAGAATGACCCCTCTAGTTTATTTTTTAAGTAAAAAAAATTATATCATCCCATCCTTACTCATATGGTTCTTTTTTCTTGTCTTTGTTTTATACTGTTGGTCTGCAGGGTCAGAAGATGCTGTTATCTTTACATTTACGTCATTTCTTACAGAAATTATGATTTACTGTAATGGAGCAGCTTCAGTTACTCCAGAGAAAATTATTATTTACACAGTTATCAGGTTGTGAAGACACAACATGGGACAGAATGTCAGTGACAAAACCTTATTCATTATCAAGTGAAGAGCTCAATATTGCTCTGTGGTGCTGTTTTCCTACTCATTTTATCTACTATGGATTTTGGACACTTAAAATAGAAAATTGGAGGCTGAGGTGCAATTCCTGTGGCCTTTATTTTCACTAATGATGTTCCACTGAATTCTGATTTCAGTATTTCTGTCAAAACATATGGAAATTTCACTGTGCTTTCAGTAGACATTTGGACATATTGTGGTTCTTACATTTTTTTTTACTGACAGTTTAGCTAAGATCCTGACATTCTCATTCTTATCTCAAACTTTTAAAGGTTTTTTAGATTTTGTATTTGATGCAACTTTAAGACTTTTTTTTTTTTACTGAGGAACCTTCCAGAAGGATTAATAAAGTTTCTACCTATCTACTATTTCAGTGCTCATGCAGTGAGCTCTCTGGTGGTATCTAAAGGATAAATATACACAATGTATTATTTAGAGCTTTATTCATGACAGGCAAGCTCCTGACATTTTTCTATATATTTGATTAACCCGTTTTTTATTTATACATTGTACAAAGGAAAAATATTACCTATACTTTCTCAACATTCTAAGTGTGTTATTCTAAAGTTACGAAGTAATCCTTCTTTTTCCTTTTGTATTATTATTAATGTAAGATTTTGGAATGAAATGACAGACTGTTTCCATTGTAAACAGAAACATAACTATTCTCTGAAAGCACCAATGGGCTCAGTGGGATCTGAGAAGAATGGGAGCTAAATGAAAGTATAAATTCTAAACAATTTATTTAACTGTTTGAATTTTTTTTAATTTCCAAAGTGTTGCACAGGGTATTTAATAAAGTTGCATAATGTAAAGATATGCAAAGCCTTTAATTGAACCAGTCACTTTGTCACCATGTAGAGTTTGTGTTGGGCTTGTTGAAGCATCACGGTCTGTTTTTCTGACCACAGGCCTGTTGCCGAGTGGGTATTTTTAGGCACCTGACCACTGCTCAACAATGACACCAACCAGCGTGAGCGCAGTGTGTCACTGCTGTGCTGAAAATCATTTCACACTTAAACCTCAGCTGGGTCTTCGCATCAGAAGCTGAGCACTGATGAATGGTGTGGTTTATAACATTTATGTAAGAGGTGGATATTCTGCACTTATTTAATGATCAATTATATTGTCATTATATAATGGATCAGCCAAAATGGAACCTAATGAACTGGTGGATGTGATGAGTTAAAATAGAAATTTCTGTGAAAACTGTGAAATTGCATATTCTTTTTTTTCTTCATGTAAGAATTTTGTATGATCTTACTGTAACAGCAACATTGCCTTAATATTCAATTGTAATAAAAAGGTTTACACACTACACAGAATTATACTATTTCATATTTTTAAGTTTTAAAATATTAGAAGATATATTGTGCTTAAATGTTTGTAAAATATTTGTAGTGTAAACATTGTATTTTGGTGGAAAATGAGCACCACCATAAAAATGCCTTTAATATTCTGTGACATTTTATTTTATGAACTATTATTTTGTTAAGCTTTATAGGTTTTTGGTTATTGCGTACAGAGCTTTTTTTCATGGTTATCGTTCAGTTTTCAATGTGGTTGCTGTTTAATGTGAGAAAAACTAGAACAATAATATTTATTATAATAATCTATATTTGGATGGTAACCATTAGATGTGCAGTATCACACTCAGAATTCAGAAGATGGGAGGTATGACTTTCATGAGGTGTCTGAGGTGACAATTTATTTGTCTGTTATGTAATAGTATGTAATACAATCATTTATAATAATAATAATAATAATAATAAAGCCTTGATAAAGCAAATGTACTGTGTCAAGTGGTCAAGTTTGGGAACTCGTACTTTGTGAACACCAGCAAGAAACATTGAAATGCATTCTTGAAATAAACATATATTTTTCATATCACTATTAATTGAAAAAATTAATCAAATCCTCATAAAAAAAATAAACAATTATACATATTAAATACATTTACAACCCCTAAACTGATTATACAACAAATAAATTCTGTTAACCACATGAAGAGTAAGTAAATAATCTTTTTTTTTTTTTTGCCCCCTTCATTGAGTTGTATTGTTCTTACAGTGCTTTGCCAGGATCTTTTGCTTGTTGTGATCAAAACAGGCAACAGCCCGGCCCACAACTCTCTCCATGTCTATGGGCTCGCCAGGGATTATGGGAAGGCCCTGTAGAAGGTTCTTTCTCAGGTCTTGCAGAAAACCGGTCTTGGACTCATTCAGGTCCTTAGCCAGCAACCTCAGGCTTTCTGATGAGAGCCCATGTACTGCAGGATGACAAAAAAATGTGTAGTAAACACCTTAAAATCACCTTAGTCAGGCAACATTTATCATTTCAGTTTTAGACAGCACTTAATCGTTCATGTGAGGATTTGTGTCATTTTGTCTTTTTTTTATGCCTCAAAATAGGCATGAAAATATGGTGTCATCTTACATTTGTGGTAACACCAGCATTTCCCAACCCTGGTCCTGGAGGAACGTCTGCCAAAGAGTCTTCATTCCAGCCCTACCTTAATTGGGCTTGGGTGTTACTTAATGGCCTAATAATGAGGGGGGAAGATTGTGAAGATATGTGGGTTGGAACAAAAACTTCCTGGCAGATCTTCCTCCAGGGAAATACTGGTCTAGACAAAAAAAAAAAAAAAAAAAAGCAATTCCAGTAGGTGGCATCAAATATAATATTTTGCAATATTATCATCTGGCCAATATGATAATTAAAATTACACTGTTAAAAGGCATGATTCGGAGATGGAAACCTACCTCTGCCTGCGCACATGGCTTCTGATACCAACCGCCGACTCGCCTGATCAGCCTGGTGCAGGACACTGTTGGCGCAATTTTGCCGGTCTGCCTCCTACAGCACAATCAAGATGAAGGAACATGAATACACAGCTTTACTAATAAATTGTTTAACATGGTCTGATTTTATAATCGTGGCAATCACAGACCCTTCATTCTTAATGCCTGGGTCCAGAGTCCCCTTATCAAACTGGGTACACTTTTTGTGTGATTCACGATTGTCTCTTTAGACCATTATGTCCACTCTTCTCACCATAGATAATATTAGAGTGCACAAGCCACCATCAGTCATCCATAATCTGGATCATTTGCATTATGGAACCCTATAAGCTATATCTTATTTGGTTTCCATAAACAGAATGTTGCAGAATGTTTGCATAACGACTCTTGTCCCATTTAATTAGCTACATAAGTAGCCCCATCACATATGGCTCACGGTCTCAAAAGATTCATTTCATAAAGTAAATAAAGTAAAGGATGCCACAGCAGCCTTGAACAGAACAAAATAACTTTGCTCGTCTAACAGAGAATACCCGCTGTTCGGAATCATCTTCGACTGGACTCAAAGGGTGGTCAAACGCAGACGACACCAATTCTGCCAGCTTCTGCCTAAAAGAAGAGCAAAGTATGAATTATAATTTCACGAAAAAAAAAAAAAACACTTTTTGGATCTCTCACTGTGGCTTACATGCCATGCTCAGTCAGATCCTCTGAGCTGCTCAGGATCAAGCTTCTCCTCTCCCAGGGATTTCTCTCAGGGTCGGGGGGCTCCAGGCGCTTTGTCATCTCCATGATCACCTCGTTGGGCAGCGGCTGCTCTCTGCTCTGGTTTCTGGACAAACAGAGTTGAGCGGGACAGTCGAGGTACACCTGACAGAATCCCAGACTGTCTGTAACAAATAAAAAAAAAATAAAAAAATGCAAAGCAACATTCCCTTATTCTTATAGACAGCCATTTCACAACCTAATTGCAGAAACGTTCACGCATCACGTACGCTTCCGTGCGAGCTGGTGCACTTCGTATCTCATGCTCTGGTAGTAGAAGTTGTCGTCCAGTAGGATGAGGAGAGGGGCCTGAGGCTCGGAGGAGGCAGTTTGAAGCCCCATCTGGGCCTGCTGCTCCTGGACAGCCTGGCAGAAGCGAGGCCGGACCTCCTGCACGCAGGGGCCGGAGTCAGGGGTCCGCTGAGGGTCCAGCAGGAACTGCTCCAGGCAGGACAGAACAGCTTGCCTGTAGTTTTTCCACCGAGTTTGCTGTATCACGGGACACAGGCAATAATTCCAAAGAAGGGAGAGTGTGAATAAATACTCCAATGTACAATATATTTAATTTAAATGATATTTTCAGAGCCAGGCTTAGGCCCAAACGTTCATTAAAGGCTTCTTATTACATACTAATAAAAAAAATATTGAGCTCTTGGCATGACTGCAAAAATACAAAAAGAAAAGGTAGATCTTTGTGCAAAATTCTTAGGCAGTAATGAAATTAATGAAAGGGTTTTCCCAACAGTAATTGTAACTTCATATAGGGAAGTATCTCCTACAAACCAAAGTCCACGTCATTGGTTAATACTGAATTAGGATAACAGAGTGACATTCTCTACACACATACGGTCATTATTTAACGACAACAATGACATTCTGCAGTAATTGGTTCAGGTAAATTGTATTTTATCAATGTGTGATGTAGGGGTTTTCGTTACTTTTTTACTTGCATCCTAGATAAACGGTGGTTTTGAATTGCACACCGCTGTACATGTGAACGCTTATGATGAATATACAGAATTGTACCGTCGGGGGGCGCTGTTGCTCCTTCCCAACAGACCCGACATCAAACGCCTGGTTCGGTATTAGGTCGTCGTAGGTGACGGTGAAAGCCCCCCAGCGGCGCCGCAGTGCGTGGGCGCACAGCGCATTCGCGACGGTGGATTTCCCTGCCGCTGGTAAACCGCAGAGGACACAGACGCACGCGTGTTGCGGGCGAGACATAAATCCACGGCCACCTTTTGAAACCGTGAGCGCCGAACTCCTGCTTCTTCTTCTTGTGGGTTACGTTCTTCTTCTCGGTCAGCCAGGTGAAGACGCGCAGCCTCGGTGTACAGCGCCACCGGCCGTTCCGGAGGTGGAAACAAATTCAGTTAAAAAGCTTTAAACATATATTTTTTTCGGAATATCACTTCATAGTTAAATAAAAAAGTTTGTTGTATGAATATTCCCAGATACGGCTTACAACATATTGTTTTAAAATAGAAACTGTGCTAAAAACGTACTCGCCACCTACTTACTGTACGGAAGGTGTACAGCCATCAATATAATAAAATAAATAAAAATGTAAAAACACAAAAATGTTAAATACCGTAACATGTTTCAACTATTGTGCATTTAAATTGTATTTTGTTTTGTTATCGTCCACACGTTCGTTTTTAAATTTTAAATGCATGTAAACGAAACAGCGGCCATTTATTCCGCTGGCTACCGGATGAGGGCGGCCAGGCTGCAGCCAATCAGAGCAAAGAGCGTTTAGGCGTGTGTTGATTAAAACATCGCGTCCATGCTGCGCTGTAGGGATGGTTTTTAATTGAGGTGTGCAGGCGGCTGCAATTTCAGACGAGGCAACAGAGGTAAAACAGAAGCTTTGTCACGACATTTTACGATTTATCGCGACGTGTTTGATGCGCGAGGTCCGACGTGTCAGTGCAGCGAATGACAGCGTCAAGGTGACTGGCTGCGTTACCGAGATTATTTATTATTTATCACGCCGCCATAAAGCTCACAAAGTAACGAGATGCTGTGTGAGTTATTTAATTTAAATTTTTATTTAATTTCTCATTTTGCCGAGTATTCCCGCAATGTGCATATCAGGCAGTGGACAGGGACGCACGACTAGCTTACCCTCCTGCACCAATCATGGTCCTCTCGTGTTAAAATGGATCAATTTGTTTTAGTAAAATTCTCATTTTAGTAGAAATGCTCATTTTAGACGACACGGGATTTTCACTTGGTGACCCGGCGTTCTGTTGTCGTCTGTGGTGCTTTGGTGTAATAAGGGTCCATCCGATGCTAACTTGTCACCTCAACCAAGACCCAAATGAGCATATTGTATGGAAAATAAATGGATCTGTGTGTCACTAATTTACCTCTCATTTCAAGAAACCTTTGTAAAAAAAAAAAAAAAGCGACTGTTTCGTTTTAAGTAATGAATGTAATCCACTTGGAAGTTTGTTCTTGTAATTTTATTCATGGTGGTGTGTATTTAATGTCTAGATCCTTTACTGCAGTTCCTTTCCACTTGTGGCATTTTGTGCACAAGCCAAACAACAAACTTAAAGCTGGAGTCTATAACAGCTCTTATGTACTCTGTTTCTGAGCATTTTCTTTTGTTGTCGTAATTATTAATTTGATAAAGCGGTGTGGTGGTGATTTCCCTGCTGCCATTTTTTGGCTGGTTTGTCTTGGTGGGGTCATGACCCTGGTATTCTTTCAGGAGACATACAGAGTTTAAAGAAAAGCCTAAATGTGTGTGAAATAGATGAACGCACTAGATATAAGCATCGGCCAGAGCTCGACAATGTGCTTCGTTTTTAAAAAAAGTCATGAGCTCTGCCTGGTTTACACTTTTTCATTGTTTAAGTTAGTCTTCAGCGAGTAAGAAGTAATTATACACCAACAAAGGTGTGCAGATCTGTTTCTTCTGGAAATCCTGAAGAGGTCACGCGATCACCCACACCCCATATGCTACATCAGTGAAACCAGGCCACTTCTCAAGTCCAGATGTGTGTTGTCGTCATTTCTTATGTTGGTGTACCTATGCAGGGCGCCAGTTTGTCAGCCCTCTTTCGTGCCTGTGCAGGTGGCGGCTCCCGCCATCCACACTGCGAGTGATGGAATCCGTTCAGGAGGGTCCCTGGAACAACCTCAGCTTGGGGAAGAAGGTGGCGTTGGCGATTGGCATCTCCGCGGGGGCGACTGTAGGGTACATCGTATACCGGCGCATCAGAAGCGGCGCCGCTGTGACGAAAGGTGGGAGGATTGGGACAACCTGGTTTATTTTAATAGTGTGTACTGTATTACTTTTCCTGTTGCCATCAGGTCTTTTTTTTTATTTTTTTAGTTTTTAGTTTTTCTTCATTAAACCAGAGTTTCTCAGTGTTTCTGGACACCAGTGTGTTCATAATTTTATTCATTTATATGAATGATTTTTATATATATTTTTTGGAACCAAGTCATCCACCTCGCTCTACAGTCAATGTCTCTGAAATGTCTGTGGCATTTCACTCATCTTAGTGGGTTAACTTCTCTACGCTGTTCCGATACAAAACACGGTGTACACCAGGAGAGTTTTCTGGATGGATGGGGCAGCAAGCTGTCTGCTTTGGGGTAGAGAAGTGAACCTGAAAAGCAAAGTGCAGACTGTCTGTTTCACAATAAAGTTAGGGTTTATAGGGGTGGTAATGGCCTAATGGGTAACACACTCACCTATGAACCAGAAGACCCAAGTTCAAATCACTTACTACCATTGTGTCCCTGAGCAAGACACTTAACCCTGAGTTGCTCCAGGGGGACTGTCCCTGTAACTACTCACTGTAAGTCGCTCTGGATAAGGGAGTCTGATAAATGCTGTAAATGTAAATGATAGAGTAATTTACTACATTGCACATGAAGCAAGCTGCGATTCGTCGAGTATATTTGATTTATCGTCCATCCCTATGGCACAGTATACTTGTTATCATGAAAGGGATCTGGATTTCTTTTTATTGTATAAAAAAAAAATTGGCAAAGTTGTTCAGCAGAAGTTTTATTGTGTTTGACATCACTTGGATTCTAGTGCTGTTTTTTTTGGTTCCTGTCTCACATTAGATATACTTTGCAATAGCACCATAGAATAAAATACAGTAGACTTTGTGATTTTACTGACCTATCTTGATTTTTGAAATGTATTTATTTTTAAAGCTTCATACCAGAAGACAGAAGAGATCAGAGTGTCTCTACCACTGGAGGCGTATCGCTCCATTTCCAGATGTCATGCCACTTTTCTTGACGTAGTGAGTTAGTAGTCTGGTCTGCCGTCCTTCTTTTCTCGCCCAACAAACTGTGAAGCTGTCCCGTTTCAGTGGCGTCCTTCCTTACCTCCCTATAACACATTTCCTTTTCCGTTCATTTGTCCAGGTGAATCAGAACTCTGGGGCTCAGGTGAATATCCTCCCTGACATAATGAACCAGACCACGGTCACGTTCCTGCTGCGGGGCTTTCCTGACCAGGTCACGGTGGCCAAATGCGCTCTGGACAAGTTGGTGTTTGACTGTGAGGTCATCAACGAGGTTGTAAAAGTGCCCAAGACTGCCTTTGGGCGAATTATAGGTAACTATCCCTGGGCTCAAATTTTAATGCAGACATATTTTTAGGTGCTCTAAAATCTGTACGTATGTTTCAGGTCGTGGAGGGGAGACCATCAAGTTAATCAGCCGGACCTCGGGAGCCCGAGTGAACTGTATGAAGGACCTGAGGAGCATCTTAGAGCAGAAAGGGAAAGTTTCCATCATAGGAACACGGCGAGAGGTGCAAACAGCAAAAGTGAGTAGTCACCACGATTACGTATTACCCAGATTAGGCTTATTCCTAGCAAGGCGTTACAACGGCAAGTCTCAAACTTGCAAGCGTCATTTATTTAATGTCAAAATAGGAAAGCAAAAAATCACAAAATGATCTGCAACTTGCAGTTTTGATGTTTTGTTGAAGACTAAAGTTTTACGGTGAAATCTACGGAATCATATTACCCAGTTACAATACCACTGAGTGCCTGAAGAGTGAGCGTTAGTGAGTCTGCTCACAGTCCCGCCTTAATAATTACGATAGCTATATACACTAGTTCTCGTGCTGAATAGTCGTGCCGTCTGTGGGAGCGAGTGCTTCAGTAGAGCGGCCATCTTGGGACGACATTGAATGGGACATCTAGTGTGTATATATCTATGAATAATTACTACATAAGTTTAATCCTGATTGTGAGAAATTACCCGGGTAAACATGTTCAAGGCACATTAGAGGAAATACTGCCCCTTGTCTGATTGACAAGAATCCATCTCCTGATTGCAAAAGAATAAGTACAATAAGAAGGGGGAAAATTTATATTTTGCATTGTCTCTTGAATTTGGGGCGTGATTCTATTATTAGTACAAACATAAACAAGTGGTCCCCAGTCAATGATATTATTTTACTTTACTTTACTTTTATCCAAAGCGACTTACAAGGAGAAGACACCAGCAATTCTCATTCGGTTTCCATAGATTGTGAGTTACAGAACTAAGAGCCCTGATAAGGCCTAACTTGTCAAGAAAAAGAACATGCTCAGGAATTAAAGTGCTAGACGATTTTACATTTTTTTGTGTGTGTGTGCGCATGTTCGACTCGTTTTAAATACTTTTTAAAAAAGTGAGCTTTCAAATGTTTCTTAAAGGTGGTGGTAGTCTCGGCTAGTCGAAAGCAGCAGGGCAAGTCGTTCCACCAGCCAGGGACAACAAAGGAGAATAGATTCGATTGACGGAGAATGATTTAGAGAACTATTTCTGCAAACTGCCGTTACTAGGAGATGATCATGGAGAAGGTGACTGAGGACCAAGTTGTGAGGAAGCGAATATTCCAGGCCTCCAGCCAGCGGCAGAAGCGAAAGCAGCTTGAGAATGGCGACGGATTGGGACCTTCCAGTTTGGACGGCCAGGCTGTTGAGATGCCCCTGCAGGTTGTTGAGGGCCCAGGCAATGGTAAGATCGATGATGTGGAACATCCAGAACCAAGTCTTGATGAGGTGGAGGAAAAGGAGGCAGCTTCACCCCCGTCAGAGTTCTCCACATTTGAAAGTAAGTATCCTTGCAATGTGGATATATTATTTTCCTATTAACTAGACATTTGCGTTTGAAGCACAATTATTATTTACATGTCAGAGAGAACAATTAAAAAGTGTGTTAATTATTTAATCGGCATGATTGTGGGATGTTTTCCATGTAACATTTTCATGGGTGCTGACTGCTGGGGAATGCATACAGGGAAAAGTACAGCTTTTTATTTATTTATTTGTTTGTTTCTTTGTTTTTCTTGCCCGCTTCCTTTTCCTTGCTTAATCAGTACCCAGTCCAGACCTGAGCTTCCAACCTGATGAGCACTTGGAGGTTTATGTCTCTGCTTCAGAGAACCCGGAGCATTTCTTTATCCAGATTTTAGGTGTGCGATCACTACAGCTTGACAAACTGACTGCAGAAATGAGCCGTTTCTATAGCAACAACACGTCACGGGTAGGTTGTAATATTGTGGTGTGGACATTGTGACACTTGTATGCATTCTGTTTTTTTTTTTTTTTTTTTTTCAGTTTTAAGTTGTCCTGTGGAATTTATAATTATTATTATTATTATTGTGTTTTTTTTTTTTTTTTTATAGGAGCACAGGGTCCTGACAATAGTGGTAGGAGACATTGTGGCAGCTCCATACCGTGAGTGTGAAACCTGGAACCGGGCTCGTGTGCTGGGCGTTCTCCCATCTGGTTTGGTGGATTTGTACTATGTTGACTTTGGAGATAATGGTGCATTTCCTCAAAGCAATTTACGGAGCATGAGGTTAATTTCCCTTTTGCATCATTTCTATTTAAACCTTTAAACATTCTATACTAACACGTGGTTAATTTTTTTGATTTAATAATTGTATTATTATTGTTGATTAACAATAATAGCATGTTATTTGACAATATTAGGTATTATGTTGTACTCAGAGACTATTTATTTATTCATTTGCATAATCTCACACAGGAGTGACTTCTTGAGTCTGCCTTTTCAGGCCATTGAGTGTAGCCTGGCTGGAATAAGTCCTGCAGGTAACATGAGTTTTTCTTAATTATTTTTTTTTGCCAGCTAGTGTTTTTCATGACAAAGAAAATATGCTGCATGATATGTGTTTTTGGGTGCAGGTAAATAGGCTTGATTGTAAAAGCCTTTGTTTCAATGCAGGCAACTCTTGGACTGAAGCAGCTTTGGATGACTTTGACCGGCTGACCTACTGTGCAGAATGGAAACCTCTGTTGGCCAAACTGTGCAGTTACTCTCATTCCGAAGACTCCTTTTGGCCCAGCATCAAACTCTTTGACAACAGCCAGGGCACGGTTAGTGTTGTCCTTGCTCAGTAGTCTGATCAAAAGCTACACAATTTCGCTTGTGTTCGGTGCTCGTTAAATTAAGCCGCTCTGCCGGTTTGGCTGCAGAACACGGACGTGGGTGAAGAAATGATCCGCCTTGGCCACGCAGTCCCTTGCAAAGACTATGGTGGCATTTTGCCTGATGACCCGTTATCACTGCAGAGGATGTTGGTAAGTTCCATGCAGAGTGGCCGTTTTCTGGGGTCTTTCAGTGGTGGTCTGATGGTTTGTCTCTTGTACAGGCTGATATGACCAGTGCTACCTCAGAGCTGAGCCTCTCCTGCATCAGCTTATCAGGTACGAATCATGTTTCATAATTATTGATTTAAACTAGACTTTTTACCTTGGACCATAGCTCCAGCTTTACATTTATATTTATGCCATTTTATCATATACCCTTATTCAGAGCAACTTTTAGTCAGTAGTTGCAGGGACAGTCCCCCTGGGGACACTTAGGGTTTAATGTCTTGCTCAGGGACACAATGGTAGTAAGTGGAGTTTGAACCTAAGACTTTGTGGTGTGGGTTTTACTTACTAGGCTACTACCGCCCTATTTTACTACTACACTGACATGCACATGCTATATTAAACACCAGCACCCACTGTGTCATAGTCACTAGCATGTGCCTTAGGTCAGCAAAGTTGTATCAATTTAATCAAGCGTTCCCGACCCTGTTACTGGAGCCGCTTGTTGTATAATAAATCTGAGAAACATCATAGTGGGTTGAAATGAAAACATTCAATCTAGGGGTCGTTCAGGAACAGGGTTAGGAACCAAACTTTGGTTTGTATTGGTCATAATTATAATCATGATACTTCAGCCCCCCAGAACCAATATCAAACATCATTAAACCAAAATTCCATAGCACTTTGATGACCTGTGTTCAGGTAGTGGGCCAGTGCTTAGTGAAGACTGGGCGTCCAATTGTTCATTGAGCTCTGTGGAAGTCCAGCGGGCCGATGTGGAGACCAGCCCATCCTGCATGTTTTCCCCGAGTTCCCTGCACCAGTCTACGCCTTCTCAAAACTTGACTGAGTTGATCAGACACACCATGGGGTCACCCCACCAATCCATCATTGAGCCACACGAAGTTCCTACAAGTTCAGCTATTTCCAGTAGCCCAAGTGCTTCATCACTGCACCTAAAACCTGCAGTTCTCAGCAACACCATCTCCACCTTCAGCACGTCTTCCTCCTGTGAGGAGGTTCTGAGCTCTGCTCTGGACTCCCTCAGCCTCACCAATGAGGTCTTCCTGGAAGGACTGGGTTGTGGTCACTCTTCATGCTACTCTTCTGAGGATCTCTCATCGGAGGATAAAAGCAGTTCTAGAGTCCATGCTGGATCGACAGAAGGAGAAAGCGATGTTGGAAGCAGCAGTGGAGGAATCCGGAGTGTCTGGTACTACCTGTCTTCGCAAGACGAACACTCCCAGTCCCTCAGTACCACGATTCCAATGTCCTCCTCTTGCTCAGGCTGCGATGAGACTGAAAACGGCAATGGAACTTCTTCAGCTTCAGTTCTTGACCTCAGTACAGATGACTCTGACTGCATAAAGGACATCCAAGGACCAGCAGCAGAACAACCCTCAGCAAGACTAAGAGGGTTTAAGGAAACTGGTCCTGTAATTGAGGTTGATTCCAGCAGCAGTAGTGACAGCAGTGACCTGATTTATCTCGGCCAAGAGTCCCACATGCCCTGTTCAGATGCCGACCTTCATGTAAATCCAGAACCAAAGCAGCTCCAGGTTGAGCCCAGCACCCCCGAAAGGCATCGCAATGCAAGAAAAGAAGAGACTAATCAGCTTCAGCAGGCTTACGCTGAGGGGGAAAATACACGATTCAGCAGTAGGCCATCACTGACGAAAGCAGCGTGCTTGATGGAACTTTCTGGATCCAGACAACCTCCAGCTTTACATAAACGCGCAACCAAAGAACTTAGAGGGCCGGATCCTGGTGTAAGCTTTCAAAAGAACGACCATGCTGTGGGATTTTCAGACTTGAGCAAGGCTACTGGAGAGAGGAACAGCATGAAGAGAACCCTTCATCCGATGAGCCCATCTCATCTCCTCTGTCAGATCCATGAAGGTAATGTGTAAAAAAAAAAAAAAAAAGAACACAGGTGTGTTGTACCACCTTTGTGTCAGGAAGAAGACAACTCACTTGGGTCACTCACTTGGTCAGATATGCTTGTGTTCACGGTCCACATTGGGAGGTGACTGGGGCATCATTAAACTGTAAGAAGTCAATAATTTAAGCTCCTTATAGCACTGCCAGTGATTTAATTACAAAAAAATATATATAATGTCCTGTTTTCTGTTCATCAGAAGCTGCCTCAACCTCAGAAAGTGTGGATGACGCCCTTGAAGATGAGCTGATCTAAATCCTACCCAAAGACTGGTGAGAATCGTGATTTTAATAAAGGCACATGTTTTCTCCAGTGTTTCTTCAGTATTGTTTAATCCCATACACATTCACAAAGATGAGTTTGCATTAGAGACCTATTTAGATCTAGATAATGTGAATATTGTAGAATAGAGTAGAAAAGTCTTTTTTTTTTTTTTTTACTTTCAAAGTAACTTTACTTTAGTTACAGTTACTTGAGTTGTGATATCTATTATTAGGCTTTAAAAAAACATATTTCATGGCATTGTGTGCCATCCGGACATCCAAGAGCAATTTCAACCTAATTGGATAAAATACTATTTAATTTGTGCATCCATCGTTGCACAGAACACATGACCCATTTTATTCTTTGATTCTCTTATTCTCTTTTTTTATTTTATTATTTTATGAATACATTTATTTCTTTTTAAATGTAATAATCATTGCCCCATTTCCCATGGAACTGTATGCAGATTTAAAAGTGTTTTAGGATTTTTGGACCACTAGAACCAGAATTTGTCTCTAACAAATTTCTTTCAAATGCATTGTTTTGTCAGATTTCCAGACAGGAAGTAACTGTACATTTGGACCGTCATGCCTTCGTGGACCTATTGACTGGGAGCCTTACTATTGTTCATCAGGCTTTGTTTTTGCTCATCTGCCTTTTTAATGGGGATTGCTGTTAAGTCTGTTCTTTTTTTTCCCCCACATTGTTCAGATATTTTGTATTCAGGTATTCAATTACATATCTCCTATTGCTGCAGGTCTAAGGTTATATTAGGGATTGTTCTTCTATGGCTTGTACATGGTATGTTCATTTGCATGGTTAACATGGGGCTCAAGCAATTTTGGGCAACTCTGCTGCTAAATTTAATTGATTTAGTTTTATAATTTAACATGCTCAGTTTAATAAAGTTATTGTTTATTGTGTTCTAAATGGCCAAACCAAACTTTCAATGTTCTCCCATGTTCAGCCCAAGTGCTTGTTTGCCTGAAGCACCAAGGAACTGCTGCCATTGACGTGGTTTACTGTTTGCAAAGTATTAAAACTGGTCGAATCAACTCACCATCCATTATTACTGTTTCTGTTTGTTAAATATGTTGTCTGTGTACTTTTGTTTCAGAATGTGAGATGGCACTTTGTCCAATGCCAGATATATATTGTGTTCAGAAATAAAATATTCAGAGTATATTCAAAGCTTTGATCGTAGTCTTGGGTTTTGTTACAAGAGTTTCCATCTGTTTTATTTTTTTCCAAGCACATATTGACCTAGCACTTTTGTATTCATTATGTTTTTAAGACATAGTTTGGAATTTACAAGTGTGGACAGATATCGAGAATAAGACAGTGGTTACCGTTATGTCTGTGTCCAGGTATACAGATAATGCTAACATTATGTAATTTTATTGTAAGACCCAATATTAAATATTATGTCCCATTTGGTCACCTTAACTAAAAAATAATGTTGCTGCTCTAACAGAGGCACAATACAGGTGATTGGAATTTGTTTGGGATAATAAAGGTTGACGTGATTTTGAATTAATTGTTCAGCATCTTAGAGTAACAAACGTTTTAGGAACATGGTTCAATGATAAAACAAGTATGATGTAGACATACATATTTTAAAAACATATGTTGCTCTTCTTCATTAAACCTGCACATAATCTGGTTCGTACAAGAAATATCTGCATAATGTGTAGGAGGGTGAAGTGACCCAACGAAATGTGTCCTCTGCTTTTAACCATCACCCTTAGTGAGCAGTGAGTGGAGATGGTGCCTTGCTCAGTGGCACCTTTGTGGCACCTTGGTGGATTCACACCGGCAACCTTCTGATATATCTTCTGATAGTCCAACCTTCTGATATATCTTCTGATAGTCCAACCTTCTGATATATCTTTTGGAAACCTGATTAAATTCATTTTTTTAAGTTTCCAGTTATGTTTAGAATTCAGAGTATCCGTCCACAGTATAGCAAACCGACCTTTGAGTAAATGAAATTCTGACAAAATAATCACTGGAGAAAATAACGAGTCTTAATTTCTGTTCAGTAGTTTTTTTTCGTCGGTGTTGTTGGTTCAAATTCAGTGTTACAACCAGCAGAACAGAGAATACTGAAACACGCTCAAGTTCTCCGAAAGGGTGAAAACACCAACTGGCCCCACTGTGTTCGCGAACGATCGCACGTCACGCGCTACGCTAATGACGTATACACGGCCGTCCAATGGCGTGACGGTGGGCCGCCCCGCGCATGCGCACCAGTACACTTCAGTTTTGTTGATACCTGTAGTTGATATTTTTTTGGATTTAAGAGCGCCGTACCTCCAAATCGCCCTATCCGGGTACCCAGAATCGCGCAACGAGACGATACGGACATATTTCTTTTTTGCATGAAGGGCTGATGGAAGACGCAGGGGACCTGGTGAGTGAAACTGGACGAGGTTCGGCTTCCTTGTTGCGGCCGATTGAGTCCCGTTTCCCCCTCTTTGTTATGGTTGTCACTTCCCAGCCTGGGGATTTCTCTGTTAACCTGTTGTTGTTAAAGCACTTCGACATCTCCTCCTTGCGACTAAGACAGTATTAATATCGCTTTATTCGTGTGATTCATACGGCTTGTTCGCATATTGTTTAGATCCCGCCGATACGGTGTGGGGGAAATCTAGAACTGTGGTAACTAGATCCGGGCCCGCATATGCTAGCTGCTAGCTCACAAATTGTTTCCTGAGTTAATTTGATCTCTTAAGACAATTAGTTTTGTTTGTTGTCCATGGACCTTGGCATTGAAACGCTGACCAATTTCCTACCTGTTGTGACGAAATCCGGAAGTGTTTTTTCTTTTCTTCCAACTACTTCATTTAGTATTAAAACATAGAACTAGTGTAGATAGAATGAGCCTTGCGGTAAAAATAATAATAATAATGGTGCGTTTTGAAATCGCGTTGCTAGACTGAGCATACTCCGCGTCCAGAGAGGAAGAGGCGAGACTCGTTTGGCATGTTCGACGGCTATGACAGCTGCAGCGAGGACTCCAGCAGTAGCACCAGCTCCGAGGACAGCGAGGATGAGGTGGCCACCATCCCCGCCAGCCTGCCCATCATCAAGAACAACGGCCAGGTCTACACCTACCCGGACGGCAAAGCCGGCATGGGTCAGTGCGACGCGCCCAGATTAAAACGCACCGCGCGTAGGCCAAAGCGTCAAGTCTCTGTCTTTCTCTGTCGTGTGTTTTTGTTCGATGAAGCTACGTGCGAAATGTGCGGCATGGTCGGCGTCCGGGATGCCTTCTACTCCAAGACCAAGCGCTTCTGCAGCGTGTCCTGTTCCAGAAGCTACTCTTCCAATTCGAAAAAGGCCAGCATACTGGCCAGACTTCAGGTAACTCTGTCTTTCTTTTCCCTTTTTATAACTCTTCGTTGTTGCGGTAGGCAATGATGTGCATTTCGTTTTCCTTCGTCACAGGGTAAACCACCAACAAAAAAGGCGAAAGTCTTACAGAAACAGCCGCTCATGGCTAAACTGGCAGCTTACGCACAGTACCAAGCAAGTCAACAGAACCAAGCTAAATCGAAATCCGGTATGAGCTCCTTTACTGCCGACTGGTGGACCTTTTCTTCACAGATTATTCCAGTCCGCTGGTAATATGTGTCGTAATATGGTCGCATTTGTTATTGTGTTGTGTTCCTATCAAATATCTACATCAGCGAATGATATGTCACATGTCGTTCTAGCAAGAGTGAACACGATTCACATTCATCGTTGCTAAAATAATTTGTTCAGTTTAGCATCTCACATGTTAAACAAGGCAGACGTCATCAAAATGCCCGGTCAGAACTTTGGATGTCGATGAGTGAATATCTGCATACATGTAGAGAGGAACGTGTGCTGTGTTCGTTAATCCGAGTCTTCATTCGTTGTTAGAAAACTTTATTTTATTGCAACAGAAAACAGTTGCACTGATTCAAGAAGCAATATGCATGTATTTTCTGCATATTTAGTAACATTGGATGTATTTTGCATGTGCTGATGAAGTCCCTCTGATTCCCTCTGTCCTCAGTGGTTCCAGTAGAAGGCTTCGACTGGGGCCGATACATCTGTAGCAATAACTCTGTTGGGGCTCCAGTCAGCTGTTTCAAACATGCAAGTACCGCCACTCCACGTCTGATGTATTCCTTATTCAGTCGACCAGTTCTGTGCTCGACATAGCAGTGGATGTGGTTTTTATGAATTATCAGTTGATTTAACCAGACGGCCCTTTCTGCAGGTCCCCATGGGCACATGCTGGGGTGACCTAGGTGAAGGGGTGAGAGTGGAGGTGCTCAACACCGACACAAGCCTGTCAGCTAAAGTCTACTGGATCGCTTCCATCGTCAGACTGGCAGGTGATGCATGTGATCCACCTCTTCAGCACTGTTCTTATGTTTAGTCACAGAGGCCTTTTTAGCTTCTAATATGGCTCACCTATAATGTTAGCTTCTAATGTGGCTCACATCTCCAGTTTAGATAAAATTGGTCTTTTTACAGTGTTGTAACATTTCCCACTAAACCCTTCAAAACAGTGGCTGCAAAATAATGGAGATTTGATCGATCTTTCGTAAGTGTTCACCATACCTTAACCCAATGACCATGACCAAACCACACAACCGAAAAACGATTTTATAATAAAAGAAACTTATATCTCACCTGTTTATGAAACGAATTAAAACCTTATAAATACCATTTATTATATCAATACATGATCAAATAACGAGTCAGCATTTTATGCAATATTAAATGAAATATATATTAATATGATATGACATTGATGTTAACATTATTGAATAATGTTTTTATGTGCTAGGATTTAAGGCCCTTCTCCGGTATGAGGGCTTTGACAACGACAGCAGCCGAGACTTCTGGTCTAACCTGTGCATCCCCGAGGTCCACCCGGTGGGATGGTGTGCTTCCAATGGAAAGCCCCTCGTCCCTCCCAAATGTAAACCACAATATCCAAGGCATTTTCCACTACCATATTGACTTTATTTTTTGTTGAATTAGAACGACTTTTGAATTCCTTTGTCTTCACAGCAATTCAGCATAAGTATTCAAACTGGAAAGCTTTTCTTGTGAAGAGGCTTACGGGTGCCAAAACACTTCCACCAGACTTTAGCACCAAGGTGTGTGTTCTGCTGTCATTTAATCACATCTTTAAAAAAAGAAGAAGATGTAAGCATCTTTTATGTGGCATGTCCTCCACTGTTTCTTTCTCTGCTCCAGCATCCTAGGGCTTAAGAACAGCGTGAACCTTCTGTCACGCCTCAGTTTACACCTGTCACTCGTACCCACAGGTTCATGAGAGCGTGCAGTACCCGTTTAAGAAGCTGATGCGGGTGGAGGTGGTGGATAAGACCCACCTGTGCCGGACACGGGTGGCCATCGTGGAGCAGGTGATCGGGGGCAGGCTGCGTCTAGTCTACGAGGAGAGCGAGGACGGCACGGACGACTTCTGGTGTCACATGTACAGCCCCCTCATCCACTCGATTGGCTGGTCGCGGAGCATTGGGCATCGGTTCAAAAGATCAGGTCTGTCCATGGAGTTTTGTTTACTTTATTTGTGCTTTTCTGTAACCTGTGAGGAACTTTTTAATATTTCTAATCTTTTTTTTTTTTTTTTTTTTTTTTTTCCCCTAGTAGATGTGTCAAAGAAAATCGAAGGTCAGATGGATGCTCCTCCCAATCTGTTTACGAAGGTAGATGTTTACGAAGGTTTCATTCCTTAAATTATTAAATACATGTTTCGTGTAGCTGTTGCTGAAATAATCTTGCCCTGCGTCAAAAGACCCGGTAAGCTCTTTAGTTAAGAACTTGGCACACAAGTATTACTATAGTATATATTATGACCAGAGTTCAAATTGCTCAGTGGGTACCACAAATTCTCTAGTACTTATTTAGAGACTGTTTGTAAAATTCTTGACCCTAGGGGCATCAACTTTGTGAAGAAAATAGGTTTTAAAGAAGAGAATATTGAAAGCCTATAGTTACTATTATAATGATTTCTGGCATGAGCATAAACCAGGGGTCACCAACCCTGGTCCTGGAGGGCACCAGTCCTGCACATGTTTATCACTGGTGATAACACAAAATACAAAAAATGTTCCGGACTGGTGCCCGCACACTAAGGACAGGAGTATGTATTTTAAGAACCTCTGTATATAATAATTCTAACCTATAACAAAAAAAAAACATTTTTAGGTCTCAGGGTAGGCAATAGCAATGAAATTGAGAGTTTAGAACCGTGTACTTTACCTATCATTTACCATATATTTTTACCCAGACTGCACTGATATAGCTATAGCATAAATGTGCTTGTTCTCATCTCCCAGGTGAAGGATGTTGACCAAAGTGGCGATTGGTTTAAGGATGGAATGAAGCTTGAGGCAATAGATCCTCTAAACCTCTCCGCTATATGTGTTGCTACTGTAAGAAAGGTGAGGTCCTTAGACACGGCCCACTCGTCCATGAAACAAATAGTCCTGTTTGAGAAGAATTGGCTGACGTGGTATTTTTCTGCTGTCCCCATGGCGGCGTTCAGGTCCTGGCTGATGGGTACCTTATGATTGGGATTGATGGCTCTGAGGCGGCGGACGGTTCAGACTGGTTCTGTTACCACTCCACCTCGCCCTCAATCTTCCCAGCAGGATTTTGTGAAATCAATGAAATTGAGCTCACTCCACCTAGAGGTCAGAATGAAATCTTTATTCTTTGGTTCTTTTAAAAAAAAAAAAAAAAAAAACTCTAGATACTGAAGATGAATCAATTTTTCAGGGTACACCAAGCTCCCGTTCAAATGGTTTGACTACCTCAGAGAAATGGGTGCAGCGGCCGTTCCTGTCAAGCTGTTTAACAAGGTGTGCCTTACTGTACATTTTCATTGTCTCATTAATGGTCATGTTTCTATATTGTCATATACACACACACACACACACACGCACACACAAACACATTATATGTTCAGTTGGGCACCTTTTACAGTTTGTTATATATAAACAAATATTGAAACATTTTTAAAAAGCCATAGAGCTCTGTTGTCATGAAGCTATATATTACATTCTGTTACAATTCTATCATGATAAAGTTGATTTTACTTTCCTCACAATATATGAATGACACAAATAGTGGTTTTCACAGTTGTGAAATGCAGTGAAAATGTTTTGGGGGAGGATTATGTTCATTTTCTTGGCAAAGAGGGACTTTGCAATTAATTTGATAACATTCTGGAGTATATGCAAATTGGCACAATAAAAGCAGCAAACTTAGTGAGTATGTGTGTTATTCTCAAAACTTTTGGCCATGAATGTATTTATTTTCTGCGAGCAGGATGTTCCCAACCACGGCTTCCGTCCTGGCATGAAGCTGGAAGCCGTCGACCTGATGGAGCCTCGGCTGGTGTGTGTTGCCACGGTGACCAGGATCATTCACCGATTGCTGCGCATCCACTTTGATGGCTGGGAGGATGAATATGACCAATGGGTTGACTGTGAGTCACCTGACCTCTACCCTGTGGGCTGGTGCCAACTTACAGGCTATCAGCTGCAACCACCAGCTGCTCAAAGTAAGTCAGGGTCATAACTCATTTTAAGGGTTTCAAATACAAAATTATAATTATTTTGAGCTTAGTCAAACATCATAACTTGGAACACAATAAGAATACACTTTTGGTCACTAATACATCCATTCAGATAGCAGATAAAGATGCATGTCAGTATCTTCCATTTCTGTGACTGTTCTGTGAACACAATCCCTTTCTCCCAACATTGCAGAAATCAATCTGCCTGTAAATTCAAGGTAATTCGTACTCCGGTATTACTGAAATACCATACCATCTTCTTCTGTAATAACTGGAAGTCCTGATTTTCTTTCTCTCGTTTTGCTCTAACCCTTAACAAAACAAATACAGTGATGTTATGTCTTTGAGACTAGTTTCCTGTTATCCTTATTTTATACATGTCAGTGAAAATATCAATTAAGTTTTTTTTTCAGTATTAGACAACACAGAATTTTTCTTGTTTGATTGTTATATATGGATTCTATAAAAAAATTATAAAGAAAAAACACCTACCACGGGGCAGTGGTGGTCCCCACCCCACACACTGCTCCACAGGTGCCTTTCATGGTTCCCCATTGCTCACTAAGGTGATTTAAATAAATGCACAGTGTGTGCTGTGTTTCACTTTACATTTGTGGCATTTATGAGGCGTCCTTTTCCAGAGCGACTTATGATCATTAGTTACAGGGACAGTCCCCCTGGAGACAGTCAGTGTTAAGTGTCTTGCTCAGGTGAGGTTTTGAACCTGGGTCTTTTGGTTCATAGGCAAGTGTTTTACGTAGGCTACTACCACCCTAATATGCCAAGGTAAGTACCGTTTGATGCTTTAAAGTCTTTATATAAAGTCAGTCTGAACTTTTTCTGTCTTGCCCAGCCACCAGAGAAATCCCACCAAATGTGACCAAGCAGAAGAAGAAGACACAGCCCTACAAAGGCCAGAAGAAAAGTAGGTTCCCTCCTTTCACAACCCCTCCTCCTCCTTCTGCTCATTTTCTAGGGTCTAGGGTGAAGTGTTCTCCTCTGGTTGGGGATTTTGACTTGTCTTTTGCCTTCGGGTGGGTTGCGGTTGTGACGTTTCAAAGGTGTTCATTCAGTGTGTTTCACTTTTGCAAACATATGCGTTGGTCTGAAACAGGCTGTTATACGTCAGTTTGGGGCTCTTAGTGCAGGAGGTGGGCTTGGGGCCTAATGAAGTTTTTACTAACACAAACTGGCTTGGGACTGGGGTGACCCTCCCATTGTTTCTACACCGAAAGTGTAAATTCAGCTCCTTTGCTGGCTGGAAGTTGCAAACCCCCATCCTCCAGCAGGGCTCGATAGCTCACCTCCGTCTGGCCTGGTGTCTAGAGAGGAAGATTCCAGTTGGCAGGCGGCCTGTCGGTTTGGGTGAGCCTCTGATGAGGAGGAGCTTCTCAGGCGATGATGAAGAACAGACCCCGTCCCTTTACCAGTCCGGTCCCACTGGGTCCCGTCAACCTCCCACCTCAGGTGTGGGGCTCGGCCGTGCTCTGAACTCAGGTAATCTGCAGCCCTCCCTCCGTCCAGGCGCCCCTGCAGTTCTGCTTTGAATGAGGTGGGGTGGGGCTCGGTTAAGGGACAGGTTCCTCCTCTCCACGGTTTGAAAAACCTTAGAAAATGCTAAGTTGTAAGCAAAAATTGGTTATAAAAGTGCATCTTAGATACCAAAGTGTGTAGTCACTGTGGTTTATGATTTAGTACTATTTGCAGTAACTGTTTTCAGTTTTAGCCAAAATGATCATTTAAGCTTTTTTTTTTTTTTTTTTTTTTTTTTTTTTTTTTTTTTTTTTTAATATTCTTTTCAAAAATTTGTGTGTTGTATGTGGATTTGGTCTTTCATTTTTCTACACGAGGTGATATGATCTTTATTCTGGCAGGAAGGACGGTGATTATATCACAACTGGCTCTGTTTTCAAAGGCACCAGATCTTATGGCTTATGTCTTAAATGCTGCACCATGTTGAAAGGCAAACATGTTCATGACATTGTGTCACAGAGTGCACAAACACATGCAGCGGGAGCAGAAACTTTTTATTACTTTGGAATTCTTTAACTCAGTGGGCACCCCAAGACTTACTTAGGATCTAATTTGCATGCAAGTACCATTGCACAAGGACCGTTACACTTTTGCACTTTGCCTGCCTGGAAAATGACTGATATGACTTTTGCTGATGTTTGAAAATGGCATAGAATTGTTATTGCACACATTATGATATATATTTTTTCCCTGTATGGACGATGCAGTTGGAGGACAGTTAGCGTTAGTGTTCAAATTTGAATGTTTCAGTCTGACATTGAAATACTGTGTGAGTGTTCTGGATTCCAGTTTTCTGTTTTTGACTTGCCACATATTCCATAAAGTTATTAACCATCCCATGAGAATAATTAACAAGGGCTGGGGAAGGAGAAAACCAGAGGAACATTCATGAGATGTGTCCGCTGAGTCCTTTTGTCTTACGTTTGTGGATAGTCATATGGTTTGCAGGAACCAGTGATGACGTTTGATATAGTTGATGGTCTATATATGATCAATGACGCTGTGAGTGTATGGCCTGGACCTGGACAGTGCTATTTTAACATGGCAATATTAGGCCTGGGGGATTTGCAATAACATTATTTACATATATAGAAAATGAATTTTTCAGTGACCTGCTGTCATCGATTTCAAAGTTTGAATTGGGCAAAAATAGATAATATATTACCTTGAAATTAAATCAGTAATATGACTTTATTCTATGGTTGTTATTCAGTTATGTCTCTTCATATACATATTCATGCTTGTTATGTGCTTTATAAACAAAATAGAATCATTTAATAATTTGTTATTTTGTATAATAAGGTATAACATATATATATATATATATACACATACACACACACACACACATACACACACGGTTTTTTTTTTTTCATGGATGCCATTTTGGTAGCTCATGCATAATGAGCTGTTAGCTTAGTTTTTCACCTACCTCATTCCTCTCTTCTCCCCCCTTCCAGAGGCATCCCTACAGCTGAAGGAGGAGGTGGACGAATTCACCTTCTCGCAAGGCCTGTCAGACCAGGAGAGCAACAGTTCCAACCGATTCTACATTAAACAGGAGCCCTGAGAGGAAAAAGCGTTGAAAGGGGCACGAAACAAATTGAGAGAACCGAAAGAACCATAGAGGAGGGGTCTCTAGACCCCGTTCCAACTCTAAACCTGTTTCTGGCAGCACTGGAAAACTGAGCAAATGCGAGACCTGGAGGAACAGGAATTTTTATTTTTTAAAACCAGGTCTTCCTTTTTCAGGTAAGACAAGCTGCAAGCGTGGACACATAAAACTGCAAGCGGAGCCTGTCAGTAACCAGAGAACTTTTCTCTTTTCACTTATTTTGTTTTGTAACAATTTGCCAGATGGACTTTTATTCAGTGTTCATTGTACTTGAAGTTTTCAGAGCTGGTTATTATTATGAGTTATCTTATTTTTGCTGTTGTGTGGGTGGAGGGTGTGTGCTTGCAAGTGCATCTGGAGAGACATATGGATATAAACAGCATAGTCATATATATATATATATATATATATATATACACATACATACATACATACATACATACATACATACATACATACATATAAAATATAATTACTTATAGCATATTTGTGAAAGTGGTTTAGAATCAAGTGGGGTCTGATTTGGTATAGTGATCATTAACCTTACTGGTATGAGATGCTCTAGAAAAAAAACTGTTAATAATTGCACTACAGGATTTCACATCTGCCTGGCCTGTGGCTAGAATCTCAGTCACGGCTTTAATGCATCAACCCGCATCACTTCCTGTCAGAGCCGGTTCATGCCAGAGGTGGGTTAAAGCCGCCACATTATGCAAAACATTCATTCTGTTTAGTCAAAGAGCCATAAATTGCAGACTCTGTGACTATTGAGCCTTGGAATAAATAATCGTAGCTCTGTGTCACTGTCGATCGCCAAGAAAAGAGAACACTACCTTACAGCCGAAACCCTACTAACTAAAGATCCCAAATGCGTTCCTCTCCCAACATTGTACTACCTCTAAATGCATGAGCTATGGAACACATTTAGAGGCATGGCCATCTTTGCGGTGAACCCCTCATGATACGATCACTTTGCAGAGTGCCACAGGCCCACAGGGCCCAATGCAACCTAATGCAAAAAAAAAAAAAAAAAAAAATGTAGCTTGTCATGCACTTACGACGAACCCACTGGCCACTATTTTTTAACTGACTCAAAGCACAGCATTATGCACTCAGTATGGCACTTGTCTGCTAGTGTAAGGTCAAAGATGTCCACTGGATTTACATATGTGTATAGATAAATCAAGAAAGAAACACAATATTTGCATTGACTGGTACGGATTTAAATCATCCACGTGTGAGCTCTCAATCATCGGGCTTTTCACGTTTTTTTTTTTTTTAACCTGTTTATACAAACACAATTAAAGATCATGTTCTATGGGAAAAAATAATTACACACGTTAAAAAATGGTAGCTAGTTTACATCTTTAAAGATCCTGATAACTACCAAGCAGTTCTTTCTTGTTTTATTTATTCATGAAAATTTTGACCAAGCCCCACGCTTTGCACATAGTGCTGTGCTTCGTACTAGTTAGAAAATATGCCCACTGTCTCGACACCAAACGCTTATCTCACACAGCACAGTTCCGATCTGATCGCAAACAAACAACAAAACAAAATATGCAATGATTTTTCCTATCTTTTTCTATTTTTTTCCATGGTTAATTCTGAAACTATCAGATATAAATATATAAATTATAGACAAGTCAGAGAATTATGCCTAAAGATATATAACAGAACTGGCAAGGTTTGGAGCTATATTATAACCTCTCAGACATGGAATGTTTATAGACATACAATATTTGAGAAATGCGTACGTTATAGTGCTACATAAATAGAGCCTCTATTAAAATTGTGTTGGGCGACCAATCACAGAGTAAACTATTATCTCTAGTCTATACCAGTAAGGTTCTATGTGAGTTCTCAGGAATTTGTCTGATTTTTATTATTTTTTTTTCTGTTTCACTTGGCTTCTTTTCGCTCTCTATTTTATGGCTCATTATTGTTCTAATGGTCAGTACCAGATTATTGTTTCTTGTTGGGATTTTTAGTACATTCTCTGTAGTGTTGTTGACTATTCTCGTTGATGTGAATTATTATTATTATTATTATTATTTTTTTTTTTTTTTTTCTTTTTCTGCAAAGTATTTGTGTTTTTCCTGATTCGTATATAAACCTAACCCCGTACTCAATCATTTAACTAAATTACCTCATTTTACTAAAACACGTTCTGTCATTTTCCTATATATTTTTCCCTGAAATAATGCTTTTTGTCATTCTATGGTAAAGTCATTTAAAAGTCTTAAAATAAGAGGGGGGTGGGGGGTCATAATGGAAGTCTATGGTCAGCGGGTTTTATGCTGTGTGTGTGTGTGTGTGTGTGTGTGTGTGTGTGTGTGTGCGCGCGTGTTCTTGTTGCCATACCTGTTCGTTTGTGATGTTATTAAGCTCTGGTGGCTATAGACTGGATTTGAGCTGATCTTGTGTATGTGGCATTTTTCTTGATGTGCAGTTTTCTTTTCAGGGTGAAGTACATGTCAGTGAGGGTGGGGCGGAAAGGGGATGGGGGGGTAAAGGAGGTCGATTTTGTGTGCGTGGACTGAAAAGCCGGGTCCGAATGAGTCAACATCATCTAGAATCTGAGCAATAACATAGTGTGCTTCTCACTGTCAAATTATTTTTCTTAAACATTTAAGTCACATTTGTTTAAAAAGAATAAAAAAAAAAAGAAAAAAAAAGACCAAATTTATTATGTAGTTTCCTGAATTTTGAAGACTGTTCAGAGGCAAATCTGCTGCTAATCTGCACTAAACAAAAATAATCAAGATGAATCCTGACGCACAACTTTACCTTTAACGAAAATCTCTTCTTGTGATGTGTGTGTGTGTGTGTGTGTGTGGTCAACCAGACTGATGCCTTATAACTGATCCTACGCTTTCTCAGCGGGAATACTTCAGTGTATTTAGCAACGACTGGATTCAAACAGGAGTTCTGTTCCAAAGCCCCTGACACAGGCCAGGCAAGAGTTGTGTGTGATTCGATTAATTTGGTTTTGGTTTACATTTTAGAGTTCGCTAACATTTACGTTACATATAGGAACTCACTAACGACAATATTTTACTCAGTGTGAGTTCACACTCAACTGGGACAATGTTCATGTTTGCGTTAACCACATTCAACCACCAACCAAAGTCTCTGTAGCCTGTACTTTGCCATATTCTACTGAAAATGAGGTTTTTACAGTTTTGTCAGAAAATGTTTCATTTGGACTGAAGGACTTTGGAACTGAATCTTGGCAGCTGTATCTTCTGGAATTCAAACCAATCAAAATGTCCAGCTCTGGCTTTGGGGTTGTGCTGTTTGAATCCAGCCCTAAATGGCTAATGTGTGCATGCTGCAAAATGAGGCCAGCACAGTTTCAGCTCTGTGATACTAACACGGGTCCCCCTCACCCCAGTCTCATCACTAATTCTATTATGGTGCTATGTCTATATTTGATATTTGATTAAAAAAAAAGTTTTTCTTTCATAGATGATTCAAGTTACAATCAAGGGGGTTTTCAGTTGTCTTTTGGATATGAGTGAAAAATAATTTTTAATATAGAAAATAAACCATAAATGTCCCCCTATGGTACACAGGGGTTTTTGAAATTTGGGGGTTTGTATATCTTTTTTCAAAGGTGTCTGTACACACTCTGTCCTTTTTAATTATTATGGTAATTTGTGCAGTGATTTAAGAGGTTTTTGATGGTCTTTTTGTATATAGTATAATAAGGGGAAATATTGTCTTCTTTTTTGTTAATTTGTTTACAAGTATTGCAAATTGTTTCCGCATGGCTGTGAAAAATATCTGTTGAATTTAAAAATGAAAACTTTTTACACTGAATTAAAGAATTCTTTAAAATGTTAAATTGTCTGATTTCTTGTGTAATTGTATAAATCATATTTAACAAATGTGGACAAACAAACCAGTATTCATAGCATTAAAAAAATGTTTATTGCATTTTTTTAATAAAATGCTTAGTCTTAATCATTTTGCCTTATCAGTCAGACATTTTGTAGCATCTGCTTTGCCATTACAAATATTTCATACATCAGTGTAATAATATATATTTAAACATCTCAGTGATAGACACATTTCCAGTGGTTTACATGTGGCAGGAATCCAATGTGGTCATCTGAGTTAATTACATTCAATTTTAAAACTATTCTACTGAATTCATATAAACCCAAAATAACAACAATATCTAAAATCTCAGTTTAATGACTAGTGCGTGAGCATTAATTGGGAGTGGTCACTGAACCATAAGTCGTACAGATGTTTGTTTCGGAATGTTAAAGATCTGCACAGACAGAAAAAAAAAACCATTGGGTCCCTTAAACCAGATTTCATAATTTATCCTTGAACCTGCCCTGTAACGTTACACATAACAGAATACAAATCTTCTAAGGCAAAAGTTGAGAATCTGATGAAATTTAAATTTACTGCACATGAAACTCTTCTAATAACAGAGACCTGAGTTTATGTATTAGAAAATACCTCAAAAAAGCTACAAAACATACATACATATAGGATGCAAAGCAGAAATGAAACATCTAGAACTTTCTACATTTATGTGTCCAGAAGCTGAACCTTTTCTCTGATTACTGGATTCCAGCCTTACATCCACCAATGAGCAATAAAAATCAGTTGACCATTTCTCAACAATACGATTCTTCTTTAGGGAACAACATGACTAAGCTCTGTAGTTTTAACTTCCTTTGGCAACCTATTTAACACTGTACAAAAATATGTTGCATTTCCATTGAATGAAAATTCATTTACAATAGGTTTGAAATCATGAAAATCATTCTATATATGATGGGATTGGTGTTTCAGTGAGTAAACGATGATGTGTGGACCGAGTGCAGGAAGTGGTAAATTCAGAGGTTACTGAAGAGCTCGTTCCTCTTACTCCACTCCATACTGGGCGCTCTCTTGTTGGAGCGTTTCTGATGGGCGCGTTCCTTGGCCTGCTGCAGGGACACGTTCAGGCCCAGGCCAGCATCTGGCACCAGTTCGTTTTCAACAGTCTTCTTCTGCAGTAATCGTAGCAACAACAAAAAAAAAAGCACAGTGGTCAATGAGCTGCATTTAAATTATTTTATTTCAAGCAACATGATAAATATCCATATAGAACTACACAGAAACAAGGTTTTACAATGAGCTTTTTCACAATAAGGTGAGGTACTCTGTGTGGTGAGGGGCTTTTGTACAGACCTCAGGGGGCGGTGTGCTGGATGAAGCAGTGTTGGACGAGCTGACTGAGGCGTTGGAGTGGGATGGGCTTACAGTCGCCTGGGATTTTGACTCAGGCTCGCGCTCCTGCTGGACCTCTGCGACCGTTACCGTTTTTCCATTTACCTGCAGAAAATAGCTTTTATGTGTTTTGCATGATTATGATCATATTGAACATTTGACAAAACTTGCAGGTTAGCAGGACAAAAAAATTTATCTTCTGAGAAAAAAAAATCCTATTCCTGAGGGTTCCACCCTCTCCTTGTAGTAATAAATAAATAAATAAATACATTCATTGTAGACTATGCAGACTATTCATATTTAGCTCCCCGTGCTCTTAGCAGGATATCGCCACCAGAGTGCAGATATGAGCAAACAGCATTCAAATCAGCTACATTCAAAGAGCAATCAATAATAATCCCTGATCATTGTTCACCAGAAAAGGAAGATGTAGAAGAAGACACAAACTTAAAAAACACAAACCCATGACACCATTTTGCATCCCTCATTTCAACGCAACATACACAAGCCATTGTGCAGGCTTTACCCAGAGGAGGGATATTTCAGGGTTGTCTGAAGCACATCCAGTGACAGCTTCAGTACACCAGCATAAAATAATCTGGCAATAAGACCCATTAGGCGTTTCTCATATCTCCAGGGAGGGCCAACCCAAACCCAAACCCCAGCAGGCTGATAACATCCTCACTTCAGTCAGGGTGTGAAGATCCAGGACCAGAGAACACATAAACCAGGGCTTTTCCAGGCCAGCCCAATAATGCTTTATCTGGGAAAAGGGCTCGCAGCCCTTTTCTTCAAGGCTTCTAAGAATGCCGCCAGAATGTCTTCCTTCCGGGTCTTCTTTAATTAGGACCATGTGACGTGATGTGAAAAAAAAGTGAAGTGATTGTCATTGTGAAACACTGCAGAACAGCACATGGTGACACAACAAAATGTGTCCTCAGTGGCACCTTGGCGGTTCGGGATTTGAGCCGGCAACCTTCTGATTATGGGGTCGCTTCCTTAAACGCTAGGCCACCACTCCCCCAACACAGTCCCCACCAGAAATTATCCAGTCAAGACTGCCACACATGGGGAACCTGCAGGGGCCAGCACAGCCGAGCCTCGCCCCGGGCGAACTGCCCCCAGACCACGGCATCTCCCCTGCCAGGTCAGTATTGAAGTAATCCATACAAATTAGCATATCAATTAAAAACATTTGGTTTTCTTCCTTTACTTCCTGTACGCTTGCTTGATTGGTCAATCAATCGCCTAGAACCATGATTTTTAAAATCTGAAATGCAGAACTTCTGCGTGCATTCCACTGAAAAAAACATTTTCCTTTTTAAATTGCTAGCAGATAACATTTTTGTTCTGTCATTACCAATTGCACTTAGCCACTGACCAGGATCATTTTTATCTCCAGGGCCCCCCATTTGAAGATAAGAATTTTTCAAACCCACCAATGGACAGGCTTTTTAAAGCCTTTGATTAGTTGAAATACTATTATTTCAATGAAAACAAAACAGGAGCAAATGTGTTGAACTGAATAATGACTAATGGAAATGCGATTGTAAAAGAAATTTGGGCACTTTTTTTCCTGTTTTTTTTTCTCTAATTGTTTAAATAAAGAGGATGCCTGATCTCACACGAGCGACCAGTCTCCACACTTACTATTAAAAAAATGTAACTGTAAAAAACACAGAGTGTTAGTATGATAAGGGACTGAGAGAACAGAGCCATTTTTCTTGAGTGCGTGTGAAGGCAGTACTGCTCATTTTGGAAAGTGCGCACATGTTTTAATATCCCCGCATGCTGACATGGCAGGTTAGGTAATAACCTGATGTGTGGGAGTTGGACATACGACTGGTGGGAAGACCTCTGGGGATGAACTTCGTTTACATTCCGACTCACATTCATCAATCACAGGTTCAGCCCCATCAGGCTTTCGTAAGAGGCTTAACGAATGAGGGTTTCATTAGGGCTTCCATGAAAACAGATGGTGCCTACCTCCTTATCAGAGGCTCCATTGGTCATGGGTTCAGGAAGAGGACCTGGAAGAGAGCAGTGAGAATCTAAACACATGGTAAAGTGATGATCCCTTGTGATATCATATGATACAGAATGCAGTTTATTGGTCATGACTGCAGGTTCAGGTTCTGTTCTTGCCTGTAAATTCCTGTCAGATTCTTTATAGGTTAAACATTAATCTGCTCGAGAGAAACATTTCAGAAAGGCAAAAAAAAGCAAATACTTGCACAAGCGTGTTATTCAGAAGCATTAAATTATAACCTGTGAACAGCTGAATGCAGATGACCCATCATCGACTCCAAGATATAACTATTGCTCCATCTCGTTTTAGTGGTCTAGCTGCTTCATTCTTTTCTGCTCGCTGTTGCCATGGCCATGGTTGTCATGACTGAGTGTTGGGAAGTTTGACTGGCATCATGACATGGCAGGACTCTCACAGGTTAATATTTAACCACAATTTACATAATCTCGGGAGAACGAGAGAGAGACTGTTGAGAAGAATTATTCCGTTGAGACATTATTCTTTCCTGCAGCCTGAAATGTCGCGTCACTGAGACCAAGTAGGTTCTGTGATCTGGAACGATCCCTAGAAAGCACGGGTGCATTGTTCTCTGTGCTCTCCGTGAGTTGCTTGTGTGTTTTGTGAACGCCTGCTTGGTTGTGGCCGTAGCGGCAAATTTCTATAGATCTATCAAGATAGACAAGTGGGAGAATTTTGTCACAGAACTTTAAATTTGTACATGTAAGCCTGCCACAAATCCCACACACACAAGCAGATTCACTTTGGACTCTTCTTAGGGTCCAACTGTAGTATGTGTTGTCTCATTATGAACAGATGATTCACATAAATGTACACATTAACCCTGGCGGCCGTTGGTGAAGATTTGCCTTTTTATTGGTCTGGGACGATATTTAATATTTAAACACATACTGCATTCCATTTGCCTCAAGTTAAAACTCTGAGGATTCATTTCCTGAGTTAATTTCTAGAAAATTGCCTTCATAATCTAAATTGCACCTTACTGTGTATGTATAATTTACTTGATGCAAACAAGTGAGACAGAAGTTCTGATAACAAGGGACCAGAGCTTCATCTATTTTTACATTCACATACACATCCTGTCATGCCATGGAGGGTTTTGGCAGGCGCAAACGCTCAACATCTTTGAAATAGGGTGAGATTTTTTTAATGAATAAAAGAACAGCATGAAAAAACAGGCTGGAAAAACTAAATAGAAAGGAACGTAGCACACACAGATCACGCATGAGACACAGGTTCATCTGTGAGTGACCAGGACCCTGCACATGCGAATGGGTGGCAGTTGGCAAGCCCAGTGGTACCCAAAGAATCACACATCCACAGACGTCATGGAATGTTGCATTAGCATGTCACCCTGAGGAACGTGTGCTCTTAACATAGTTGGTCACTATGTCTATGCAAAAATCTGACGATACATCATGATATATTGCGATAATATATACAAGTAGATTCTTACATTTTTAATCTAACTGCAGAAAACCTATAATAGTAATAGACACCACCATGCACACAGACTTAAGCAAATAATATATTTTAGGGTAAAGAAAGTTCATTGTGTAGAAATGTGAAACAGTCATTAAAGGATATTTTGGGATTGTGTTTTATTAATCAATTACCTGTGAGATGTTCCTCTGTAGGGAGAACCTGACAGCTCCTGAAAAAGGCGTCCGTGTCAGGGTCCACCACCAGCAGGCGTGTCTCGTCTCCGCCCGCCTTAATCGCCGCCACCACCTCTGAGTGTTGCATGCCCTGCACAGATGCTCCATTCACCTATACAGGGAGAGAGTTAAATAAATTACCCGACAATTTATGTAAGTGAACCAGAATTCTGGAGGAATTTGCCACATTAACACAAGCATGCCACAATTACCAAAGTAAAAGCAAAGGAAACCCTCTCTATCACTTTTCAAAGACTCCATTGTTCTTGCATTTGCCATTCAAGCAAGTATCTGCATTAGCAGTGGCGTGTGTAGGTACATGTTCCTCAGCGTTGGGGATGCCACCTGGGGGAGCAGTGCTGGGCTCACAGAGAGAACTCTAGGGAGAGGAATGTGAGTGGGAGAGGGCCGAGGCTGAGTGGGCATTTCTGGAATGCCCAATCACAGACTCCCATTCACTCCCATTCACTCTTATTTGGTCCCATTCTCTTGCCGCTTCTCAGGAATGAATAGGAAAACACCAAAACAAAGCTTTACTTATGTGGAAGAGCTTTGGCCTCGGTCCCCACCTTTAACATGGGATCCGGCTCTAAAGTTGTTTACATGGTCTTATTTCACCAATGTATTGGATACAGAATCCCAACATACCAAATATGCATGTTTTAATACTAAAATGAAGAAAGAAAAATATATTTGTATATACAGCATTTCGCAGAAAATACTTCAACTTAAGTATTTTCTAAGCTTTCTAAGATTTGAAGATCTTTAGTGATTCAGCTGTTCAGACATCTAGAAGAATTTCATTCCACCACCTAGGAGCCAAGACAGAGAAGAGTCTCGATGAATGCTTTCCAACTCCTTGAGAGCTGGTGATACCAGTCGAGTAGTGCTGGAGGATCTAATATTCAGGTGCAGAGCAAGTAGTGATGAGAGATCTGAGGCTAGGAGGGTGCTGAACCTTCCTTGGATTTGTAGGCAAGCAACAGTATTTTAAGCCTAATGCGGGCAGCTACAGGAAGCCAGAGGACGGAACATAATAATGTAGTGGTGAGGGAGCACTTGGAGAGTTTGAAAAAAGCCGTGGGGCAGCGTTCTGGATCAGCTGGAAAGGTTGTGTAGCACTTAGAGGAAGACCAGCCAGGAGTGAGTTACAGTCGTCTAGTTAGGAGAGGACCAGAGATTGAACAAGTCTGAATAGACCGTGTAGATAAAAATGGACGAAGGTATATAGAGTTCTGTAGTGATATTAATATAAATCTGGCTGCAAGCAATTCTTTTCACATAACAAAAATTGATTTACCTGAACAAACTATAAAACCTTTTTTCCCTGAATTCCCCCTGCCTGTGTCCAAGACAAGCAAACCCCAATTCATTCTCACATTCACGCATTAAAAGAATAAAGTGATTAATTACAAACTTTTCATTGCAAAAAATATACAGCAGTGGTAGGTTTTTGTTCTTATTGTCCTGGTGGAATTTTGTTCATTTAAACGTGGACCAAAATATGTTTTAAATCGTATTATACAAAGTTTTGATTATCCTATTAGGTGTGATATTGGTATTTTATAAATTGCATTTTTACAAATATAATTTTGGTAACCTCACAGCCTTAGCGCAGATGACACTGTGACACTGTGCAATCTCTAGCGCTTATAGTCAGTAATACGTTTACACAGGAGTGAGAGCCTTGCCTTCAGTTCTTTATTATTGTTAAAAAAAAATTAACAACTGCCTTTGGCTTTTTCCACATTACTGTAGATATAATAATTAATAATATATTATTTTGTTAATATATTAATGCATACAAACATGTGTGTTCTTTTTATTGACAGACATTATGGGGACCTAGTTTGTAAAAGAACCCTTATCCTACCCTTTTTCACACCTATCTATGACCATAAAGATAGAAATGTGCAAAGTGTGTCTTTGTTGCATGTGACTCTTCTGTACATTTGGTCCGGTGCGAGTGTGAGTCATGTCTTCACTGAAAGACAGTGCTGGAACACCCCAGTTTGAATTTGTGAAGAAGCCTCCGTTTTATTGTGGGTGTCTGGGTGGGAGGTTGAGTGTGCCAGGCGCCATACAATACTGTGCTTGTTTTAGTGAGTGTCATCAGGCATTTATCTGCCCCTTATCTGTCAGAGAGTGATTCTGCAGAATCACAGAGACATCCACCCAGTGAGCGAAGCCTCCTCCTCCGCCACAAAGATTACAAGCAGATGGCCAGTGATTGTGCAGTGAAACCCCAAAGCTGACATTTGAACGCGTGACAGGTCTGGGGTTTTGCTAGGCCATTAATTTTTTTTCATGGTCACAGGTTCAGCAAAGGTGCTACTGGAGTTTGACCTCATCAAACACAGAAGGGAAGTTCTGAACTGTGGAAAACATATAGAGTTTATTTAGAGTTTCATTCCTGGATAATGGTGGATACAGCAAAAGTCATTAAAAGCCCTTTCGCTATTAAATTTGCAAAAGTAAAAAAAAAAAAAAAATTACATATGCAGATAAAGTCATAGAAAGTCCAAGAGGTGTCATCATTTTATAGCCCATTTGTTAGCATGCTACACTGCCCAAACAAAATAATAATGTATCTAGGAACATCTACGTCTCTGTCGAAATAGGTTCTAATATACAGTAAGCTAAGACGAACTTGCTTTGTCAAATTAATCTATTTTCGTCTTAATTTTAATCTTAATTATTTTTAGTTCTCTTTATTCCTGCACACTGGATTTTGCTGTTCTGGAACATTCCTGTTCCCAGACTACCTCAGATCTTTGTCACATCTTGGTTCCAACTTACCCAGTGCCATAATGGATGTAGAATATAGCGAGTGTTCATTAATGCCACATCAAGTGTATCTTCAGGATCATTAAAATAAACAAAAGAATTACTGCTTGCTGTTATATGTATCCTGTAGAGGAGGAACTACATTCACATTCTCATTTATGGCATTTAGCAGACATCCTTATCCAGAATGACTTGACTTACAATCACTAGTTACAGGGACAGTCCCCCTGGAGCCACTCCGGCTTAAAGGTCCTCTATTATGGAAATTTCACTTTGTGAGTTTATTTAACATTATTACTAGTTCCCCTAGCCTGTCTATGGTTCTGTAGTGGCTAGAAATGGCTATACATGTAAAGCGTGCTTTGGCCATTCTGCTTCGTCGCCCAGAGGGCGGCAGCTCAGATAGTCGGATCTGGAATTTTGTCCCCTTATGTCGCCATAAGGGGAAAGGTTACCTCCCCTTTCTCATGATTTTTCCGACCCAGAGAATTTTCCACCCCTCCCCTAAAACATTATCTCTACTGACAGTCATGGCTTCCAAACGAGCAAAGCATTTCAATTGCTCAGTGACTGATGTGAAAATGAGCACAAAAAGTTCCGCCACGCAAGAAGCTGTAGAAACAAACACGACTTCCTGGTTGCGCCAAACATTGTGGTTGGTGACTGGTGTTGACGTAATTCCATGAAAGCCCGCTCATTTGTATAGGCTGCTCGACTCCTCGTCCTGCCTCTCTCGTCCTCAAGCTACACACACCAAAACTGGTTAAAAGTGGCTGTAATTCTGCACCAAGGCTGAATTTCAGAAAGAGACTACGTATACAGTATTAGGGGGACCACTAAGATCTGTATAGAAGCTAAAAAAAATAAAAATAATAGGGGACCTTTAAGTGTCTTTCTCAGGGACAATGGTTTTAATCTGTGACTTTGTGGTTTTCTGGTTCATGGGTGTGTGTCTTACCCTCTAGGCTACTACCAACCCAGCCCATCCTTGTTGAAATGATTTTAAGAAAAAAAATGGATTCACTTACATGATGCTTCTAAACACTACGTATAAAATAGGAGTCTAACAGGTCTAACAGCTCTCATGCACCCAACTTCATTCTGCACTATTTAAACTCTCTCAGTTCAATACATGTTCAATGGCCCGTGTTCATTTTGGGGTCCCCACCCCTTGTTTGGTAATAAATACTGTGGGTACTTGGGTCTTCATCTTCAACTAAGTGTGAGAGTCAGGCCAATGATCTCCATGATTTCCAATCCTTGCTGCCTTGTCTACCTTACAAAAATTTAATCAACTGTGCAAGAACCCCTCTTTCAATAATGCAACAAAGCAAGTTGAATCTGACTGGTACAATGATTGCTCAGGGGTTCTTGCCGTTCTTTTTATTTTTGGGTTCAGATCTAGTATTCAATGCCAGGGAGTTCTATAAATAAAGTTCCAGACATATTAAGTAGATTATTTACTCCAGGCTTCATTATTACACCAGGTCTCTCGTGGACGCAAGAAACAAAAGTGACATTATCCAGCGCCAATCACACCACACCAAGTTGGATTTATTTAGCTGCACTCCCTGGGTTAACAGTCTTCTCCCACACTGCTGTAATGAGCTTAGCACGCAAACCCTCTTTGGTAACACTTGAGTACAGCTAAGAAGAGCCTGGATTGCTGATTGGTAGATTCACACATTAAGTTTGATCAAAGGCTGGTAGGTCATAAAAATCCTTAGCAGACATGTTAGACCTGGAAAATATAATAATTACAAGCTCCAACTACATCAATGGTTAAACAAAGTTGTATGTTTTAGTGGGAAAACCCATTTTTTATTATATCCAAGTTGCCAGGTTTTGACAGACACATGGTGCAGGGCAAGAGAGCAGTAGATGGTCATGTAAAATTATGCTCTAAGTCTGCTTCATAAACAGATAGTCAGATACGTGAACATAATTGCTTATTTTTCAGCATGGTTAAATGGCTAGTCAATTAGTCAGTAAAAATTATATTTTGGGGGGCTCACAGTACTGACCCGTATGATCTTGTCTTGTGGACGCAGGCCTGACTTCTTGGCTGGTGAGTCCTCATCCACGGCTCTGATGTATTGGCCTGGTTTAGACTTCTCACTGTGCAGGTTGAAGCCATAACCTGTGGCTTCTTTCTTGATGTGACAGAGACGAGGCCTCAGCTCCCCCTTTGACTCCTATTGGGTAAATAAGATTAGAAAGAAAATATGTTAGCCTGTTTGTAGGTCTGCAGCTATTTTCCAGATTAAGTTATTGATTATTTTTTCAATTGCATAACATATTTAATTTAAAAACTGAAATTAAATGAATGATTAATAATGAAAGATTTTTAGAATCTTGGATGACAATGAGGCTTTCACAACAATACACCTCATATCTATTCTAATTTACATTTCATATGGAAGCTCATTCGGCGAGGAGAGGAGCATAATTTGTAATAAGCAACATTGAATAACCCAATTCTTCAGATCAGGCTATTTTACTGTTTTCCATTTACAAATTAATGCATTCTTTTAAGAACAATCACCAGTGGTTTTATCTTACCACATTGTCCCATTTAAACACCTCTACATCAGACAAAAGGAAAACTTCCCTTTTAAGATAGGGCAAATCATACAGAAGGTATTTGAAGGTATGCCAGTGGTTGGATAAAATTTGAAAAACAACAGTTTAAAAAAAAGCAACATGTTCACATCCCAATGAATAACTTATTATATGAGAGAAGGTAAACTGTGGTCCCTTGGGTTCCACATCAGCATTACTCACCTGTTTTGAGTTCATTCCTTTCAACACAGACATAACCCAGCGGTGCCTTGGCTGCACAATACCCAGATACAACAAAACAACCAAAATACGAGTCTAGAATATTGCTTGTGGAATAAGATTCACTCAGAAGAGTTTGTGCTGCCACCGAAAGAGAATTCTGTACTTCCGTTTTTTGCATGACATTAAAATATAGTTTTACAACGTGACAGGTTGTGCAAACAATAAGCCACGCCATGTAGAGATGGTGCTGATACTGCTGACAAGGAAACAAGGAAATTGAAGTTTATATTGAGATCAACATAAACATTAAAGTAGACTGTCTACAGGGAGTGCAGAATTATTAGGCAAATTAGTATTTTGTCCACATCATCCTCTTCATGCATGTTGTCTAACTCCAAGCTGTATAGGCTCAAAAGCCTACTACCAATTAAGCATATTAGGTGATGTGCATCTCTGTAATGAGAAGGGGTGTGGTCTAATGACATCAACACCCTATATCAGGTGTGCATAATTATTAGGCAACTTCCTTTCCTTTGGCAAAATGGGTCAAAAGAAGGACTTGACAGGCTCAGAAAAGTCAAAAATAGTGAGATATCTTGCAGAGGGATGCAGCACTCTTAAAATTGCAAAGCTTCTGAAGCGTGATCATCGAACAATCAAGCGTTTCATTCAAAATAGTCAACAGGGTCGCAAGAAGTGTGTGGAAAAACCAAGGCGCAAAATAACTGCCCATGAACTGAGAAAAGTCAAGCGTGCAGCTGCCAAGATGCCACTTGCCACCAGTTTGGCCATATTTCAGAGCTGCAACATCACTGGAGTGCCCAAAAGCACAAGGTGTGCAATACTCAGAGACAGGGCCAAGGTAAGAAAGGCTGAAAGACAACCACCACTGAACAAGACACACAAGCTGAAACGTCAAGACTGGGCCAAGAAATATCTCAAGACTGATTTTTCTAAGGTTTTATGGACTGATGATATTGAGAGTGAGTCTTGATGGGCCCGTGGCTGGATTGGTAAAGGGCAGAGAGCTCCAGTCCGACTCAGACGCCAGCAAGGTGGAGGTGGAGTACTGGTTTGGGCTGGTATCATCAAAGATGAGCTTGTGGGGCCTTTTCGGGTTGAGAATGGAGTCAAGCACAACTCCTAGTCCTACTGCCAGTTTCTGGAAGACACCTTCTTCAAGCAGTGGTACAGGAAGAAGTCTGCATCCTTCAAGAAAAACATGATTTTCATGCAGGACAATGCTCCATCACACACGTCCAAGTACTCCACAGCGTGGCTGGCAAGAAAGGGTATAAAAGAAGAAAAACTAATGACATGGCCTCCTTGTTCACCTGATCTGAACCCCATTGAGAACCTGTGGTCCATCAAATGTGAGATTTACAAGGAGGGAAAACAGTACACCTCTCTGAACAGTGTCTGGGAGGCTGTGGTTGCTGCTGCACGCAATGTTGATGGTGAACAGATCAAAACACTGACAGAATCCATGGATGGCAGGCTTTTGAGTGTCCTTGCAAAGAAAGGTGGCTATATTGGTCGCTGATTTGTTTTTGTTTTGTTTTTGAATGTCAGAAATGTATATTTGTGAATGTGGAGATGTTATATTGGTTTCACTGTTAAAAATAAATAATTGAAATGGGTATATATTTGTTTTTTGTTAAGTTGCCTAATTATTATGCACAGTAAGTCACCTGCTCACACAGATATCCCCCTAAAATAGTTCCAAAAACATTCAGCTTTGATATTAATGAGTTTTTTGGGTTCATTGAGAACATGGTTGTTGTTCAATAATAAAATTATTCCTCAAAAATACATCTTGCCTAATAATTCTGCACTCCCTGTATTGTTCATGTCTACAGCATGGTTCTGAATAAGAAAGAAAACCGATTTGCAGAATCACTGAAGGGCTGGTAGTAGCCTAGTGGGTTACACACTTGCCTATGAACCAGAAGACCACAAGTTCCAACGCAACTTACTACCATTGTGTCCCTGAGCAATACACTTAACCATAAGTTGCAAGAGGGGGACCCTGTAAATATTGATTAGAATACATCTGTTTATAATCTTTTGACACTAATGTGAAATTCACCAGAGTAAGACTTGTATGCCGCCATTTACCTCTCAGGGTTCTTTCAGTTAGAATAAATCCAAAAGAACATTCAGCTAACCCCTGCTCATAAATCTTCCTTAAAAACCCCCTGAAATGTAGCTCAGCAAAATTATGTACATGGCATCTTATTAAGTGAAAAACAACACAAGAATTATTACATAATTCACTGATATATGGTGAATGTCATGTATTAAAATTAAAACTCAATATTCATTTTTTTTGGAGGGAAAAAAAACTTGTGTCAAATTATGTTGTTCCCATCCAAGTCATTACAGCCTCCAGCTTCTAGTGGCCACTAGAATATTCCCTGTCTAAGCAACTGTGTCTTGTTTTGTGCCAGGGGTATGGATCTGTTCCTTGTTATCGAACATTGTATAAATGCCTCTGAAGGCAAGATTGTAGCTGTACCTGAAACCTGTGTGATGCTAAAACAGTTCTACAGTGTCTTAGTTTCCTGTGCTCAGTTTATTTCTACCTATATTTTGAGAGTCTTGATTACTTGTTAAAAGATGAGCACAGTTTAAATTGGACATTTGGTTTGAATCAGTAGAGTCTAACCGACTGCCCTTTGTTTGACATATTTAGAAGGGAATCTGGTCACTATGGTGCAGTAATGTGCAGTGTTACAATTTACATTAGGCATATTTGCGTGTTTTACCACAGACCTGGTTCATAGACAAGTGTATTACTATGTTTAGTTATTTTTAATTTGACCCTTTTTTCCTTAGATGGAAATACTCATTCAGCAATTTACAGATAAAACTCAAAATTCCTGCATTATGGTGATTATAGAAGACTGACCAATCAGAACATGCATGCTGAACACACATGTGGAATTTAATATTTCCAAAAAATCCCTAAATGTTGTAATGAGTGCTGTGCTGCACAGTGAAGTATATAAACTGAGATCCCTGTACATTAACACCCATTTGTAACATTCACAAGCCTCAGCTGATACCTCAAGAAAACACAGAACAATGTGCATTTGTCCATCTCACCCACACTAGTCCACTTTCCATGTTTTAAGAAGCACCCACAAGCTGTCACTGTAAATGAAAACACTGGGCAATGGGCTAAGCCAATCAGAATATTTTTTTCTTCTAGCAGGTCAAAACAGGCCCTCAGGTCACTCCTTTGAACTCCGTATGATGATCCATTTCAATATACAGTTTAATAATGATCAGGTTTTTTTTTTTTTTTTTGCCCTTGAATAAACGTCTACTTCATATAAACCAATTCATAGTGTACAGGTGTTGGGGCAAGAGTCATGTGATTTTCTGCAGGCAAGTCATGTGACTGTATCAGGTGAGAAAACCAAGGACAGCAAAGAGCAGCACAAGTGGTGCTGATTAGAGATGACTGATCCACCCGAGCCCATATGCTGCAGCTTAGCCCTACTTGTCAGGGAGAGGCTCAAGGTGGAGAGTACCCGTGTATTCATACAAGATCTCCCTGTGTCACGGTTCTGGCACTGGCGAAGACAGTCTGGACAACTTATACAAAAAGGGGGATTTATTACAACATATAACAAAACACGCTTGAAACAATGTACTGGACACACCATATATAATAACCCGACAAAGGCAAAAATATCCACTCAGGAATCTCGGGAAGATGTGGATCCAGAGTACCTCACCAGGTCCAACCATAACACCCTGATTGTGATCTTCCGGATGAGTAAGATGTTGGTGTGACTCATGAACTATGTAAGCATATTCAGGGATTAAAAGTACAAAATGAAAAACTGGGAAATTTTGGAATTAGTGAAATTGAAAACTGGATCATGGAGTGGAAAAAAAACAACCAGGAAGTGATGTACGTAATTTTAAAAATAACTTTTATTAACAATTATTCTACATTCAATTAATTAGATTTTAAGGCTCTGGAACCCAAAATGAAATGTACATATATTACTTCAGAATCAATGAGCAGATTCTGCCCATTCATTTAATTCTATAAACTGAATATTACCAGAAGATTTGTTTATAGGCCATTTGTTTCAGATAAAACTGTTACCAATAAATAAGATTTGTGGCATTAATAAATGCATAATATTCTGAAAAGACTATTAGTGACAGCATGCCAGGATCTCACTCTCTCAGCTCATCCAACTGAATTACGCAACATATTTCAACAGATATTACAATCTGGTGGGAGCAGTAAAATGCCATTAAAAATGGAGGCAGCTTTGATGATGCAACACCCAATAATGAGTCGCAATAACACACAGGCTGGTAACAGTTTACTGCCTTCCATATACAAAAACCACAAAAAATTATCTAGCATTCAATAAAGGCTCTGATAGTTTATTATCGCCCACTTATCAGTGACACTCATTATTACATCATTACTGATTGATAGGGCACTTCGCTGCTGATTTGCCTCATTTTCCATATAATAGTACCCACCAAAATGACAATTCAGAAACAGTGTAAACGTCAGAAAAATTAAATGGTATCAGTTTTTATTATTGTTATCACTGATTAGGAGTGTGTATCGCGATACAGAGGTGAAAACATACATTGCTCTTTTTAATCTAACTGTAGAAAAACGATAATAAGGGAACACCCCTGTTCCCTTAAAAGGTCAAAACAGGATTTTGCTCCTGAAATCAGTTTGAAGCGCAGTTATCAGCCAGATTTCGCATCATACACAGTAGACATCTGTAGAAAACAGATAACTGAGAATAGTTCAATGTATCCGTTAACCTGACATATTTTTGTTTCTACACCTTTAACGCATCAGAGAAATAGGAAAATATACAGTCAGTGCCCCATGGTCATGCCTGGTACTAGGGTATGTAGGGTTTCTTATACGGACCATTACCAGTGAAATCAGACCTGTTGTCAACCAAACTGATGTAAATTGCTTTAGTTATATGATCTGGAAAAGTGGTCGAGGCTGGCACGATTTGCATTGTGGCTGTGCTCCTCATGCTTGCTCGGGTGTTTTCTTTCTTTCTCGTGGAACCCAGCCATCAAGTGGACAGGGCCAAAGCTCTGTCAGCTCTGAACGCCTCAAAATGGCCACAGGAAACAGAACGCCCGATTATTCCAAGTCAGTAGAAGGGCCGAGGAGCACAGTAGGGCAACATCCCAGTGATTCAGAGCCCAGTCCTGGGGGATGCCATCTCAAGCTTTTAATCCTATTTAGCACCAGGAGAAGAGGAGTGCAATCCCAGGCGAGGAGACAGCCAGAGATGCACAAACAAAACCCAGCAGTCAGCCAGGGAGGATTTCACAAGTCCTATCTTTCTTCAGGGAGTGTTTGTTTATGCTGTACTACATACTTTTGCTGTATAACACCATGGCCTGAGCCTCTTTCCGCCACTCCTCACTAACAGTTTTAAAGATGCATTATAACAAGCTTTACTCTTAAGTATTATCATGATTTGATCACAGTTAATCCATTGCAAAAAAAAAATTAACTAATTGACAGCCTTATATATATATATATATATATATTTTTTTTTTTATTATTTATTTTTTTATTTTTTTATTTTTTTTTTTTTTTTTTTTTCTCACCTCAATGGTTTAAACTTCATGGGTCCTATTGAGCCTGAATGCTTCTTCCATATAGCTCTTTCTGTCTAAAAGCCTGAGCAGAGAGCAGACAGGTGCTGACGTGTCAGACAGAGACCGTCTTTGTTCACCTGAACCTTCCTGGTGGGGTCGAAAAGCCGGATGGTGAAGCAGAGATGGCGAGGAGCTGCTGCAAAGAGAGAGCTTTGCCCTCAGGCTACCGATGCTGATGAGCTTTGAAGTGGCACTTTATCTCTGGGACTAAAGCCATTCTATTTGGTTTTACAGCCAGGTTTTATTGTGTGGAATATACGAATTCTAAATCAAGACCCCTATTGGTGTCAAGAATTGTATTGTTTATGTTTAAGAAGATGTTCTATTTGAAGTTGTTTTGGAGACCACAAGGGGGTGATATAAAATGTACAGGTCTTGTATGCTAGGTAACCTTGATCACATGACAAATCATTTGCATGTTCAAAATCCGACAGAAATGTCTCATCCCATAATTAGGATAGGCCGCTGTTGGCACGATCAGTAAATATCTCAACAACTTAATAGATGGACATCATATAAAAATGAAGCTGTAGCTTCCTGTTTTAAACAAACCAAAAAAATGCATTCCACAGTTAACCTTTTTTCAACATTCAATATAATAGATAACGTTATAAATGGTTGCTTGGTTTTCTTTTACTAAAATCAGATTGCCTTTGTGGAATCCTAGAGAAACGAATAAACATAGCAAAGCCTCTCTTGTGTTTGAACATGTGTAATTGCATTGCACATGGTAAAGAACCATAAGTAAACACATAGAGCTCCTCTTAAAAATACATAATGGCAAGTAAACATTTGTCGTACGTTCTTAGCAGCAAAGGCCGGAATTCCAGATGAATGCTCACATGATACATTTACATCTATTTAAACATGCATACTTCTGTGCCCTTAAAAGTATTTTTCAAAGCAATAGAACCAATGATGTCAAATAGTGGAACGTTGCATTCAGTCTCCATCTAGACCTCTGGTCAACCACTGGTAAACACAAACACAAACCTATACACTGACACTGCCTCAATTGTCACTTATTTCTCTATTGTTCGGCTTGTGCCTCTGTGAAATAGTCGGTCTTCAATAAACTACAAAAAAAAAAAATGACAGAAGCCATGAAAGTTTTCTTTAAACTGAAATTAAAAATAATTATTAAATAAAGGATTTACAAAACTTTCCTTATTTGGTGAGATTTGGTGAATCTGATCATCTAATCAGTAGATCGTTATGCTGAAAGTGTGTTGGTCGACATCTCATGGCATCCATTAAAATAGAAAGGTAATTTTGTTTTGGAAGTGAAGACTCATTCAACTGTTTGCACACTATATTGTTAAGTTTGAAATACAAGCCAATTATGGGACTTAATGAGAACTGCATCTACTGATTCAGGACTTCAAACAAGACCTCTTGCTCTGTGAGTCTCAAAGGTCAATGCCTTTATGGCTCCATGAAATCGTCCCTGATGAAACTCGTAGAACTAGAAATGTTACATGGAAGAGGGATTTGATTGCATCATTGGCAAATGATTCAATTGTATTTTTTCCCCATTCTGTTCCAAGTTACTACAGGAACTCACAACACATGACAATAACTGCTAAAGTAACATGTCTGCTCAGGACAGACTCCATGTAAACCACAGAGACAATGCAATTGTCCGAGCCAAGCAGAATGAACTGCTCTGACAATGCAAAGGGGCGGGGCCAAAGGGGCTTGAGTCTAAGAGGCCAGTCGACTCGTATGTCCCAGCGAATCAACCAAAGACACTGAAACATAGGAGGGCAGAACAAATGAATACTTTTTTTATATTCTGCTAATAACCATCTAATTGCAAAAAAAATTCATGCTTCAACTCAATCTATCTACATTCTAATACAACAGTACACAGTAGAATGTCACTCTTTGTCTTAAATAAGACGCTGGCAACAAAGAAGCAAATAAGCTGTGTGTTTCGGTTGGGACTCTGCATCTTGTCTGAAGCTGCAATGCTGCATCACAGTCAGACAGGAAGCGGTTTCTGAACATCTGCTACCTCTGCAGTATCACATTGTGTGGTATGTCACCACTGTCCCCTGCTATACTTGACATGACATCTGTCAAAGTCCTTGTCGTGACCTGGTTAAAGATCAAAAAGCTTTTTCCAAAATCACCCATTTAAAATAATACTTTTTAAACAATTTAACAAAGACTTCATATCTTCTGTAGCAGAAACGCTCGACAGCTTGGGGTTTCAAGGTTGTAGGCAGCGTTCCTTCCTGCTTGGCCTTTTCTCTTGTTTCTAACTTTCTTCCTGCACCCTATTACAATGTAGCCCCACAACACAATACCCCAGGCTGCATATCTCCAAGGTAACAAACACACATACACAGAGTCAGATTCAAGGATTCTACTGGGGGGTCTTGGGTTCCACGACATTGGACAGAGCGAGTTTTAATGAACAACACCAGCTTCGAGAGCTGATTTAATTACGACTAAAACGTAACGATTGTGGTTATCCGAGGTTTTGGAAACTGAAAGTGCCTGAAACTGACATTCCAGACTGTCTCCTTGTGTCACATCACAATCTCAGAGAACAAAGACATTGCGTTCGTATGTTCTGTGATGAAAGGCCACGCACTAGCTGCACAGATTCTTTGCGCGATGAGATGAGAACAGATAAAACACGGAATGGCTTTATACCAGAAATGCTGAAGCTCTATGCAAAACCCTCCACATGCAGGTTACAGAAACTGCATCTGAACCCACAAACAAAAAAATCCATTCATAGCTCACGAATCTGTGCGTCTCAAACAACAGGCCACGCTATATATAGCGGCAAGCTGACAAACAAGACGGACAGGCTCAATCGTAAATGCACCGCAGGGACACGGTACAGGGGACCGGCAAAGTCCCATCGCGCCGTCAATTCTTGAGAAGGGAGCTGTCAGCTTATTACGTCAGGACCATTTTTTTTTAAACCCAATTAACTTTCATTTTTGACAACTGAATCCCAGGTTCAAATCCCACTTACTGCCATTGTGTTCCTGAGCAAGACACTTAACCCTGAGTGTCTCCAGGGGGACTGTCCCTGTAACTACTGATTGTAAGGCGCTCTGGACGATAAACGGCGTAAATTAAAATGTTCATGTCATATCGGTTAAATTCTGGAAAACGGTGCCAATTGTTTGTCAACCCGTAAGAATGGCAAGTGACAACGGTGTCATAAACACTTTAAATGTCCTGGAAAGCCGCTTTATCTTTAGCTCTTTAGCTGATCTTTCACACTATAAAAGCAGTAAATAAGAATCTTCCAAATATGGCCCGTAAAGTGTCTTTACAGTAGAAGTGCTTTTTTATGTGCTAATGGAGTTATTGTTATTATCGCCAAACCATTCCTATTCATAAAACATATTTAAAACGTAGCCCTGATTAACAGAAACCATTTTTTTGGCGAGTGGTGGTGGACTCACCTTGGAGCTGAGGCTCAGCCTCTGCAGGGACGGCTCCGCGTCCGCCTCCTCCCCGCCGGGGACCGGGATGCCGTCCGCCGCGTACTCCTTCCGGCACTTCAGCTGGCGTTTGGAGAGCAGCTCCGCGGTCGCGGCGTCCAGCACGACGAGCTCCAGGCGGCCCGTCGCCGCTTTTATCCGGGACACGACCTGCTGGTGGCTGAGGCCCTCCACGTCCTCCCCGTTGACGAACGCCAGCCTGTCGCCGGCCAGTAGCCCGGAGGCGGCCGCGGGGGAGTCGGGCTCCACCAGCCGGATGAACTGGCCCGGCTTGCTCTTCTCCCCGTGGAGGTGGAAGCCGTAGCCGTCGCTCCCCTTCTCCAAGGTGCACAGTCTGGGCCGGAGGTCGCCGGACATCGCTGCGAACTTATCCGATAAATAAATACTCCGTGTTGGGCACCCGCCCGCTCGACTGGGTACGAAGTTACGCCTCAGAAATAAAGAAGTCAAGTAACCAAGAGCTGAGGCGCTCTGCTCAGCTCGCAGCTCACAGACGTTATCGGTGAAGTTGAAGCAAGTTTCCCGCTGACAGTCGGACGCTCCACTTTCTCTGCGGAGGGGCGGGGTTTCTGTCAAGCTGACAGGCATTTGGACCAATCAGAGGGCAGTGTTTCTTCTGGACGCTGGCGACAGTGAGACGCTCATAAAAAACTAAAAGAATGGAAATGAACGTCATCCAGCTGTGGGTGAGTTTTTACGAAAATATTAAGTATTCCGTCGCGAATATAGATGGCAGGACATTTGCATAAATCTATGGGAAATCTAATATATATTTAGATATATTTATAATATATGGCATCAGGTGGTGAAGATAAAGTGTTAAATAATCGCCGATTGTACATAATTTCTCTCTAAATGCAAAGTTTGTCCGGTGTATATAGACTTTGCTGCTCTCTAGTGGTGTATTTTAAGTCAACCAAAACAAAACAAATCTGACATAAAAAAACAAACAAACAATTAACCTGCTGATTCATTTTATGAAACGAACATTAGTATGAGTGATGGGAATTCTGTCATGTGTTTAGCCCCAACTAAAATATTCAGTATAATTGTGCCAAACATCATTAACATTCAACCAGAACATAGTGCCAAACTAGTGTGTCAAATAACCAATTAATCCTTAAACAAGAATTATTTCTCATAAAAATCTTTCTGAATACAAAAAGGTTTATGGTCGAATGCAGAGATGCAGCACTACATGCGTGGAACCAACCAAAACACATTATTCCAATATTCAATTATCTTTTATAATTACTCATACAAATGTTTCAACACTTGATTTAGATCAATGGATCAAACAGATTGCTGGACCACAGGGACTCCCTGACCTTTTAATCCTTACGAAAATTGCAATCACTACTATCAATTAAACTGCATATCATTTAGCCTATTTTTTGACCTAGAGCAAGCTTGTTATTCAGTTCAACTAATGTTATAAATAATATGAACTTTAAAAACTTTAATAAGACAAAACCTATTTTCTACCTTTATTCTACCTTATGTATACATTATGCTTTATAATATAAATGGTTGTGCATGGCTCTGTTAAATAAATGAATAACGTATTTTATATTGTGATAAATAGTCTGTGAGGAAAAATATTATATGGGTTAAAAGTAGAGAAACTAGAAACTAGAGAAAAAAAAAGTCCAAAGATTGATTATATATGACAAATATATACACAAAGCATATATGACATTTGACATAATTTCAAATGATCTTATATAATGTCAAATCTAGAACAAGCTTGTGAACCCTAAAGAGGCTTTTCACCCTGCAGACAACATTGAAGGTGCAACGTGTAACTGTTTTTCTCCGTCAGATAGGGGGCAGAATTTCACCATTTATGGTATTCACCAGAGGCTGGGGTGCCTGCAACCGTATCATGAATGGAGTAACGCAACATCTGTAGACTCCTAATAAACACCAAAACAGTGATCAAAACAGTCATTAATTGGAGACCAGCCACAATATTACAATGGGTGCTTATCTGGCAAATGCACCATAGAAATCTGTACACATATACTCACCTTTACGTTTTCAGAAAGGTTTGATTTCTAAACTGTAACTTTTTTTACTTCATGTAAAACTGACAACGAAAGAGGGAAGATACAGCGGTGGCAGGATCGTTAGACAACGAAGCACAACAGAAAACAATGTGTTTCCAGGTCTGTTCATTGGCTACCTGTTAATAACTGGCCAGAATGTGATTCAGTTCATGCAGAAAAATAAATCATTTTTATTATCTGACAAAAGACCAGATCGTGTCCCTGTCACTTCCTGGACTACCTAACCTGAGGTAAAATTAGTGAAAAACAAATGTCTCTGCATGTCTCAAGCCTCCCACTTATTTTTAATATTATTATATTCATTATGCATGAAACCGGTCCAGATCTGAGGCAGGACTTAGCGCTGACGTGACGCTGCAATAAATCTCTATCACACCTCGAGGTACACAGTGGCATTGCAGGACTTCAGCAAAACGTCATTTTACCTATTAAAAAGTAAAGGTTTGCATACAGATGGGGTGTGCAGGCGCTGCATTGCATTGCATATGGCTTTGCACTTAGTTTACGGTCCACAGCGAACTCAGAGAGGTCTTCTGGACCCGAGCACTCGGTGTCCATCTTCAGCGCTCAGCTTTGTTTGCTGTCTCGTGATACATTTCCCTTTTTTGTCTGTCCTTACAAGAAGCTGCAGCAGCTCGACTCCTTCTTCTGAGTTTGTATGAACTCATGAATGTGAAACTTGGGTTCGTTCGGCAGCTGGGCAGCTCGGTGCTTCAGTTCCCTGGAAAAAAGATGCACTGAATCATTTCTGAAATGAGATATCATTTTTCAAAAGGAGAGTGGGTTTGTGCATACCCATGTAACACACTAACACTACTAGTTATTAATAGAGTCTCTGCGTTGGCTTGAAAACTGGCAGTGTTCTAAAGGTGATATAATAGGAGGCACAAATCTGAGATCGGAAATCAAAGATGACTTCCATGTTTTTACCAGTTGACAAGCGTTTGTAGTGCTTGTAGTTTAAAGTGAAAGTGAAGTGACTGCACTGCAGCACAGCACACACAACGAAACGTGTCCTCTGCTTTTAACCATCACCCCTGGTGATCTATAACATAGATAAGTTTAATCTCCCAAATTTTTTTGTCCTGACTGAGCTACAGGAAGCTCTTGGCCATCCATGCTGTTAAAAATGTCATTATAGGACATGGAGATATAAACCTGTGCATCATCAGCATAGCTATGGAAACGGATGTAGTGTTTCCTGATGACATCTCCAAGCAGCAGAATGACGATATTGCATAATCATGGAACTAAAATTGATCCTTGATGAAACAACATATTATTTTTTTTGATGAACGTTCAGTCTCTACCAGTAACCCAGCCACCGGGGATGCATGTGACAGTGTATTTGTAGGTGCCAGTCCCAAGCCTGGGGAAATGTGTGGTTTGTGCCAGGAAGGGCATCCGGCGTAAAACGTCTGCCAAATCTTGCAGCCAAATGGAGATGGCGACATTCACTCTCTATCAGTAAGATGTTCATTTATAGCCTCAGAATGAGAAAATATTACAATTTGACTGAAGTAGGTACATTTAGCTGGCCAATATGAATAAAAAACATTATCATATAAACTATCATATAAACAGACCCACCCAGGGAAGGGCACCAGTCCACTACATCGTTCTCTTAAGCAAAAGTTGAAATGTTTTGTGAAACTCACTTGGCCACAGCCTTAAAAACCAGATCAACATTCACTCCTGTCTTAGCGCTGGTCTCCATGAAAGGAACTCCGTACTCCTGAAAGCACCAGAACCGACACAATAAGCATCAGAACCACATTCCAGTCTTCTTCTTGACAAATGGTATTTCTGTACAACCAAAGCATATTTATTCATACTTTGTGGTCAGGGGTGTATATTGTGTGTATATTCAATCTTAAGACCAGGTAAATGATTATCACCATCAGGATACCTCTCATCAGAATATTACGTAATAATATGTCAGAAATCTCCCACATTTGTATGAGAAATATAATCAGTAAAATGCACACGTCACAGAGAGGATATATGCAATGTAGCTTGTGCAAAACTACCAATACATACATATGCACACATATATTTAAATTATTATTAACTGCCTTCAGCTTTTGCAGACTACATATGAATAAAGAAGAAAAAAAATTCTTCTCCACTGGATTTAAATTACTTTGTTCCTATAGTAAGAACAGATACAGTATGCGAACCCCTGCCCTAGTGATTGGGGACGAGGCAAGCAGCGCAGAATGGTGCTCACCCTCGCCAGACGTTCACCCTCGTCACGCCGAACCATCCTGCTGCTGATCATGTCCGACTGCAGATACAAATATCAGTCAGGCTGATTCCGCACACACACACATACAGGAATAAGATCACCAGATTTGTGTCATTAGCACCAATCACTAAAATGAAGTTTTTTTTATATAGGTCTTAGTAGTCCCCTAATTCTATATCTGAAGTCCTTTCCCAAAATGCAGCCGTTGTGTGAAAAGACACTTTTAACCAGTCCCACAATGAGTTTTCCCCAGGACGTGCCGTTTCGGTGTGTGTAGCTTTAAATGCTAATGAGGAGGAGAGAGGCGGGATGAGGAGGAGAGCGGCCTATAAAAGTGAGAGCGCATTCACGGAAATGACGTCATCATCACCATTCACCAATAACAATATTCACCAATAACAATGACAGGAAACTGTGTCACCATTTTTTCAGAAAAAAATGTAAGTAACCCACGGTTTCTTTAGAGTTTTGCGTGACGGAATAAAAAAAATACATTTGTGCTAATTTTTACATCCGATCACCGAGCAACTGCAATGCTTCACACATTTTTTAAGCTGTGACGGACGGTGGAGTTACTTTTGTTGGGAAATTCACTGGGTGGACAAAGTCTGAGAAAGGGGAGGTATATGAAAATTGAAGTATAAACAATGTCTTTATGCAAATGAAATGAAGAAACTATAATATAACCGTGTTATTGTGATTATTTGAATGGTGTTGACTGTATCCTGGAGCATATTTTTTGCTTTCCTGTAAACTGCAGTCCTGCCACTGACCTTGTTGCCTAGCAACATGATGACCACATCGTTCTGTGCGTACTCGTGGATCTCAGTCAGCCATGCCTTTTCAGAAAGAGGGTCACACATACATACATTAAGGATACATACATTATTGAACATTGATGAATGTTTTATTTATTAATTCTATTAGAGACACTGTACAGCTTTCTGATGTGTTTGAGTTTTGGAGCTCTCTTTAATCATCATTGATATGCTAAAACGTCCTGTCAGCACTAATGTATCCTAACAACACAATGGTGGTGCAATGGTGAATGAATTTAATGGTTACAGCATCTATAACTGTACACCCGTTGAATAGATGTATCTAATAAAGTGGTCCAGTGCAATAGGTTCAAGTGGCCAATGAGGGCTGGAAGAAAATTGTAAATTCTTTACCCGTGTGTTGTCAAAGGAAGATTTACTGGTGATATCATACAGTAAAAGCAGGGCTGTGAAAAAAAGAGAGAAGTCAGTCATCATTATGAATACTTTAACTTGGATTTCTTTAGGTCTAGTGTCATATCGGTCTTTACAGGACATTGAGTGTGTGGTGTACTGTGTGGATTAACAACACTAACAAGTAGTCCTCATTCTGAGCCACTTACCCTGAGCATCTCTGTAATACGCGTGGGTGACGCTGCGAAATCTCTCTTGTCCTGCTGTGTCCCAAATCTGAAATAGACAAAGAGACAAAGTAAAAAGTAATAAAAGTTAAGACACATAACGTTTTCAGTTTGAAATCAAGCTCTGCTGTTTGGTTGTAATAAAGCATACTGGTGTAGAGCACTGTTCTTGGTTTACATTGATTGTTTCAGTCCACAATAGACCAAAGATGCACATAAAACTGTGCAATACTGGCCTGAGGGTGGATTCATTGCAGTGATATCTGTGGTTGGAAGTATTCTATTGGCTAATTCAATATGTACATAAATGTGTAATGATGCTCCGTTGTTTTTAGCATATTACAAACCAACAATGTGAATTCAAATGGAATACTTTGACAAATACAGTTAAAATTGTGTGGCTTTTGTTTCACAGATGCAACTTATAATTTTTTCTTTACGAAAGACAAAATCCCCATATTCACAAATGAAACCAAAATGAAATGTCTATCAGAAGATTCTCCTTGGTGTTTGTGGCCAATTCCTCATGATCTAATAAAATATATTCCAATATATTTGAATAGGATCATAATGTATCCCCTCAGCACAACTGGAATATTTGATTATAGTATATTACTCTTATTCCTTAATCATTTTTTTTATTATTATTATTTAGAATTTGTACTACCATCTGTGCTACCATGGCAATGATGCACATGCAATAAAAAAAAAAAAGACCACCCGTTTGACAGCATTATAACAGACCCCCAGAAGTGGGTTCACAAATGAAATGTATTTGGCGTCACAATTTACAGAAATAATTTACAGAAATAAAATAAATATTGGAAAGGAGGAACAACCCACTAGCACTTTTTGATGATTTGAAACCCAGAAAATTGAGAAATATATAGCTATGCTCTAATCAGAACCAAATCTATAAAAATTGTATTAAACTAACTTTTACTTACCTGCAATTTGACGTTTATGTTGTCAACCGTTACCACCTTGTTCTGAGAGAAAATGGAAAAGTTTCAAGCGTTAGTGAAAAATAGTTACAGCACTTGGTCCAGTTTTCCATCTATGTTCAAAAAAGAGACAACCTAAAAAGCAAACCCTCATGCCATGTGTGAGTACGCCTGACTCTACAGTGAGAGGGAAGCTGCCCAGAAATAACCTTTGACCCCGATGCCCCCAAACCAACAGTCTGTGGTCACCAGATTTCTCCTTTGCTTATTTCGGCTGCCTCTTGCATAACACGCTGCCTTCAGCACTGATTTATGAGTCAGCGCCGTCACAGCAGCGCCCGTGGAATCCTGCATACTGGTTGCTGGGGCAACTGGCTTTGGATTGCGGTATCTCCGGTATCTCCTTCATCCGTGCATGCAGAGATAAATTTCAAATAAATACACCAACAAAAGGTCAGCTCCAGCTAGATCGGTTTTCTGAAGGCAGATCCCAAGATATGTATTTCAAGTTTTAATGTGTTCTACTCTATCAAGAATGTCAGAAACCACAAAGAACCAGCCCAAAAGACAGAAGAACATATTTTATCAGTTAGGGAGCACCTTTTTCACTGGCTGCAGGAAGACATTACTGGGAATAAATTTTGTGTGACCAAAGCATTAGGTCCCTTTGCGATCGATGCCTGAATAATAAGAAATAGCCCCAATAATTAAAGATAATTCAGCAGAATTTCATTTAAAAAAAGTATTAATCAGTATTTAATATGAGTGCCTCGAGAACATCATCAAGACTGTTCTATTATACTACATCTAATTTCAGCCCCATACTGGGTGTGTCCTCAAAATGCATCCAGTTTCCCAGGAAGGGCTCCAGCAGCCGCGACATAGAGTAAAAGGACTAAGCGGTTAAGTATAGTGAGTGATATTAACAAATACCAACTAATCTGAATATAGCACTGCAATATAACCAATGGTGACTTACTGTAAAGCCAATTCCTACTGTTGCGGAGAAGGATCCGGGGATGAACTTTCCCTGATCGAACTGCACCAGCAGTGAAGTCTTTCCCACACCACTGTCCCCAACCAAGATGGTCTGCAGGGTCAAAATATCAGTTACATTCATAAAATTGCTGCTGGCTGTTAAGCTACATCAGACCAATTTTCCGACATAGCAAAGCAAAATGTAAACAAAGGGTTGCGTTTATGTTAGGATGCAGAAAATTATTGTAACTCTGTAAAGAGGACTCACCATGTACAGTGGGAAAATAAGTATTTTTATCAGTAAGGGGATTTCTAAGTGTGCTATTGACAAAAAAATTCCACCAGATGTTGCCATCAAGCCAAATATTGAATTCATACAAAGAAATCAGAACATTTAAGTTGAGTCATAATAAATAAAGTGAAATGACACAGGGAATAAGTATTAAACACACTTTATCTGATACTTCGCAGAAAAGCCTTTGTTGGTGATTACAGCTTCTAGACGCCTCTTGTATGGAGAGACCAGTCATCTGCATTGCTCAGGAATGATTCTGGCCCATTCTTCCACACAAACATTTTTTAAATCTTGGGCCTCTTTTATGAACTTTGATCTTCAGTTCTCTCCATAGATTTTCTATAGGATTTAGGTCAGGTGATTGACTGGGCTATTCGAGCAACTTGATTTTCTTTCTTTGTTCTTTCATTGTTTCCTTGAACTTATGCTCTTTCCATTTCCGGATAATGATCCCCCACAGTGCTCGCAGGAACACTCAGCATTCTGGAAACGAACCTATAACCATTCCCATCAGAATGCCACTAAGAATGCCACTAAGAATGCTACTTAATTATGCAGGGTGTGCATAATAACAAAAAGATAAATTAATTATTTTGGAGCTGTCTTATATTCAGGTTTGGGACTTGCGAGGACTAGCAAAATGCCCCCACAGTTTCATGGTCTGTGCACATGTGTAGTTGTCCTGAATAAGATGTAAACACACACACGTGCACACACACACACACACAACCTGTAAAAGCTACAGTCACTAGGTTGAGCTGAATGTGCACATTTGGATTTTATATTGTCTAGCTGTAGTCTCCAAAAGTTATTATTCTAGGTTATAATATCAGAAGGCTAACTGAATGGATGGACCATATAAATACACAGTTTTGACTGTGTAACAACTTCAAATGATCTACAGGACAGGAAACTGAGAGGACATTTTTCTGGTCCCCACAAGGGAAAACACACACAGCCTTCTGCAAACCTTCCTGTATCAAAGAATAATTACTAAACACCTTCCACCCAGACCTTCTGGGAAGTGCTAGTGATGCGGTTGCCTTGGCAACAGCCACCCCAGCTACTGAGGAAATGTAAGGCTCCTCCCCCACACAGTGAAACTTAATTAAGTGGAATCTGTACAGATGCTCCGGAATCCTTCACGGACTATGGGAAATGGGATATTAATAGTGTATAATGGTTGCTGTTATGGCCTAATGGAGAGGGAAAACCTTACAATGGGGGGAAAAAAGACAAAAAAACAATACACCTGAAGGCCCAACAGGGACCCCAGATGACCCCCTCATGAAGTTTGCCATTTTGATTATGTAACAGGCCTATTCAATGATGTAATAAATTCACCCATGCATTCAGCATAAAAATGTCTTAATGCGGCTCAGGTTCTCAAAGCTTTTATACAATTACACATAATTATAAGTAATTCTCCGCTGTTCTGTACATGCTGATAAAGCCGCACTGTTTCAGCAATACTGGTTCTGCCTACGCAACTGTACGTATGGTAAACAGCTAAGGGCCTTTGGGCGTGTGTGTGCGAGGGAGAGCACAAGAGCGAGAGAAAATATAGGCACTGCTTTGCTCAGGGGGAAACTAACGTGACTAAAGCCCACCCTCCTCCCCCATCGCTACTGATGAGAAAATGTGGAACGACCACAACAAAATGGGCTTTTTAGCATCGTCTGTTGAAACAGTTGCATGTATGCAATTTCTTATTCATGTACTTTACACATCCCGATTTTGTACATCCTTAGTTATTTTTCAACTGTATTCTAGCTTTTTATTCTGTTGATATGCGTTCGTTTTTCTGTTGGGCTTTTCAAACACTTTGGCGTCCAACCAACCCAACCAAACTAATTCAAATAAGTCATGGATCAACGATCAACTGGCATTTAAGGTAATACTGAAAGTTTTCAGATCTTTGACGGTAACGATGGAGCGCTTTACCTTGTGCGTCAGGTCCTCGTTGTAGGCGGGTGGCGAGGCGGGAGGGGCTCCGAGCGGCTCCTCTGCGTCCGCGTCCATCGCGCTGCGTCCACGGGCGCCGCGGGAGTGAAGCGCGTCCTCGTCTCGCCGCTTCTCCATCGTTCCATTTCGCTCGCCAGCGTCATCTCTCTCTCTCTCTCTCTCTCTCTCTCTCTCCCTCTCTCTCCCTCTCTCTCTCGCAGCACCACGGACAGCGTCTATATTAGACCCAGGCGCCTGACGCACAATCTACATGGCTGCGGTAATAACCACAGCTCGATCTTGTAGGAGGAAGAGGGATAGAAAAAAAAAGGCCATTAAATTTATCAGAAATTACACTCGAAATTACACGAATTTCATGAGTCACGGTGTAGGGGGGCAGTAATTGTGTGACAGCTTTGTAGTGCACGAGTGATAAAACGTCTGCGAAGTGATGCATAAATCACAATGGGAACAAAAATAGAACAGAAAAGTAAAAGAAAACCTGCGCCAGTAGAGGTCGCCCCAGATCTTGTAAATCTGGCGCACCTCGGGGGTGCCAGATCTCGCAAATCTTGGAACAAAACAAAACATGTAACTATGGACTTAACAACAATAATTATTTCTACCAATACTACTACAAAATAAGGTGTATGCTTATATAAGCTAATATGAGATATTGATGAGAATTGGCATTTTTTTGACTCCAATGTTATTTTATTGAAAAATATAACGACTTGGCAACCCTGCACTCAACCCAAAGCCCATATCAGTTCTAGAGTTCATAGAGTCATAACTGAGCATGAGGTTCAGTTTGAAGGAGGCTGGTACAACTCTGGTTTTGTTCCACCCTGTTTGTCACTGTGACGTATGACGTCAGTGATGATAGCAGGTTCACCCTGGGCAGCTGCTTTATTTTGTCTCGGGCCAGAAGATTTTATTTGTGTTGTGCATACAAACTACATGAAACGTTTTCAAAAGAATATGAGCTGAGAAATATAGAAGACATGTCATCAGAGTTTTATGACAGTGTCATAATTGTCGTTGCTTCAGGTAAGTTTTCTCTCTTTAACTCCTTTGTTTTGAACCGTAATGGACACTGGCCATCAGGGATTATTCATTCACCTCGGTCACCTGCAAAGTTGCAAATGTCAACTCATTATCAGAAAGCCTTGAAAGAGTATTTTTTTTAAAGAAAGAGCAATTCTGTTCTTTGTACCACTGTTTCAGTGTCCACCGCGGTGTTTGCAGTGGGGATCATCATATTGCTCCTTTTACTGTATCGTACCGACCCACTGTGCTGCAAGTTCAGGACAGGTCTCTGCTGGGAGGAACCACAACAGAACCCTGTGAGTCATAAAGTAGAACCAACAAAAAGAAATGAAAGAAAATATTCTTATGTATTATGTGCTGTTGTATTTTCTATCATATAATGAAATTATATATGTGTGGCGATAGGCCTTTTCTTTAATGTTAGTTTAATGTTTGTTTAATGTTAGAAGCAGCTCAGAAAGCATTTAATTTTTTTTCCATTTGCATTTTTCCCACAATACACAAATGTGGCAGCTGGTTTGAAAAGCAAACACATTCTTGCCCTGTGATTTAGGATCCGGAGGTATTCTGTTTAATGGATGAACAATCTAGTTTCACGTCATGTCCATAATAAGACCATAAACTAATAACAGAACTGAACATGTGAGGTTTTATGGCAAATGGTCAATTTTGTTTTTCATGTCTTCAACTTATGACAATGGAGAAAAAGTATCCGGAACTGTCCATATTTTAACCTTTAATGTATCACGCAGCTATCCAACACAACATCAGACATGCCTTTGTTGCTTATTGATCCACAAGACTGTGAGTCAGATCAGTTGATGAGGACTTAATTCATCATTAAAAAGGCAGATGTGAAATTATCTATTGATCATGTGTACCTTTCTAAATTTTCCTAAATTTGACCTCAGAACCATGGTTGACTCACCCGAGACCACAGGTCTGATTCATTTGTTTTTTTTTATTTTGACAGCCTGGACAACTGTTCATCACAGGGCCACCAGACAGCTATCACCTTAACATCCCACCACAGCCCCACCTTCCTTCCTACGAGAGCGTGCGCAAGAAAGACAGAGAGCAGCAGATTCATGCCATGCCAACGAACCAGTTTGACCAAAGGCCCCACGTTCAGACAGAGGTGAGAACACAGTGTCTGACTGACAACAGGTGTCCTATACAAAATCTAAATATAAATCACATACAATATCTGGACACAGGTATTGTGACACCTGGCAACTACATCTAACCTTTATGACATCCCATATGTCCCTATGCATCAGTGTCTGTGGCTATTTATGACCATTCATTAAGACTTGTATCTACTAACTCTGTAATTGTTCTTAATGTGTAATGTGATTACAGAAAAACTGTTTATATCTAGTGATGTGCAACAAGACCTTGGGGTTGACTGTAAACTAATGAATGATCTCCTATAACCAAAACTCTACAGATGGAGAACAATATTGTATTGCTGCTCAGTCTCTTTCTCTTTGCACATTATGTCATTTATTAAATTAAAATAAGGCCATTTTGCAATGAATGGATTATGTTAATCAATATTCAATGTTTGATGTTTTGTTATTTTAACAAAATTTATTGCAACCTCAAAAACCGGAGGTCCCATTGATGTGAACAGGCGTTCAGGGGGGTGATTATCCGTAAAATCCATTTGGTTCAAGCACCAGACACATATTAGGTACATGTCGTATTCTAATCCAATCAGAGATCATGAAGGGCAGGGCCTGCCTCTGATTGCCTGTGGTCCAGATATTCCTGGACTTTTGAAAGTGCGCGTGCTGGCGAGTAGCCTGCACCCATCAGATGGACAGAGTGGATGTAGCCACGAATTAGAACTTTGACTGGGCCTTAAGAGTTAGACAAGTACAGCTTTTTAAAAACCCGAACACAACATTATTGTTGCAGTGGATGTCGGGCAACATGCTTTGTGTGTGTTATATGTCATTTGTCTTTTTTTAAGTCACCTGACTACTAAATTACTGCACGACCATGAGAAAAATGATAGGAATTAAACGCTGAAAAACCATCATCAATGCAGCAATAAATGTGGTGGCCCAGTGTCCCCTCTCCTTGTTGCCTTTCAGCGACAGGCAGCAGCGAACAGATCATCAGACCGAGATGATCATCAGCCCTTCAAATGTTCTTTTTTATTTAATTTATGTTTCAATGTAAGCTCAGTGAAGCACTTTAAGCATCAACACATTTTCATTAAGCTACTTTTCTTGTAGAATTGTGTTTCAAATATAGAACTTTGTTAACCAGATTGATAATCATTTACAAGATAAAATGTCCTATATGGACAGCGATTTAAAAAGAAAAAATAAAGTGAAGCTGTAAAACTATGATCTTAAACGTGATACTGTCAAAAATTTGGTGCCCCTAACTCTTGTGATAAGCACAAGTTATGAACACCAGTGCCAAAAGTTAGTGTGGACATTTTTGGAGTGTTTCTTTGGGAATTTCATGAACAGGCACCGTTGCTGGACAATAGGATGGACAATCTCCATTCCAGTTCATCTGAAAGTTGTTTGATGGGTGTGGGCCCGTCAAGTTCTACCCACTTACCATTTGAATGTAGCTGCTGCTGGGCCATAGAAACACATTCCCTGAAGCTCCTGGTGCAAAGTTCTAGCTGAACTCTAGATGGAGTATAAGTCTTCACTCCATCTTGGCTTTGCCAGCCTTGCAGCTCGAGTCTCTCTTCTCAGTTGGCAACACAGAGGGAGCATAGAGAGGCAATTCTCACACATAGCAACTGTTAGTTTGGGGATTTTTTAAATTTAACCTTAACACATTGTAGTGTGAACTAGGCATAACATAACAGCATCTTCTTTTATTAATGTTTGTGACGGCAGACTGCACGGCTGATTTTCTTTTTTGGAAAAAGGAGTATCCCATTTCTTGCAGATTTTTGTACCTTGTTAATGATTCGTCGATTTGTTACAACCCCTTACAGTCACCCCCTCCAAGCTACGAGGAGTCGGTCCGCTGCTCCGACGGCATCTCGATTGACAGCCCGCCAACTTTCCTTCCACACCCTGGTGACTTTTCAACCACCGAAAGACCCGCAGCAGCAGCCAGAGACGCACTGCTTTCTCACAGACTCTAAAACTACTGGCTCCGGTTTCAACAGAGAGCTGTTCAAACCTCAGACTCCTGAACTGTAACAAAGGGCCGCAATCAACCTGGAAGGCACAGTGGATGAAAGGTGATTATTAAAAGACCCTCAAGTAACATTGCGTCCAAGTTTCACTACAGGCACACGGCGTTGCACGTACCCTGTACATAGCTGAAGGAACAGTGCAACCTGAGCTGGCCTAGCCAGGATTATTCTTTAACTCGGTGATGCAGGCGGAAATAAAGGAAGCCTTTTTTTTTTTTTTACAGCTAAATACACGATTTCAAGCAGGCATGGCTAAAGTCCGAACATGGGGGGGCGAAAAAAGAAGAGCCCTGAGGGGGAGAGAACCAGTGAGGTGCAAGGGTCACCAAAACTAATACTGAGAAATATTTAAATTATGGCTGTTGTAATTGATATATTACTCACTGCAATCAATCTATAACTAATTAAGGCATTCAAATAAGCAAATAAAATGAAAACGCAGTTAAGGCAGCTGTGTTTTGAGCGACCTATGACACGGATGTGTAATTCATTCTAGACGAAGACAATCACTATAAGGAGGGAAGGCGCTTTAGAGCCGATTCACATTTACATTATTTCCAAATGTAACACATCATGTGACATGATGTTTACAGCATTTTGGGCTCATTATCTGAAGCTCTTATGTACTAAAAGTTTGTATTTAAATTGTATTTACTGTCAAATTCTGCGGGAAAAAACAATGAGCCTCTTTCACACACATAGTTAATTGTAAAATGTGTGATTTAATTGAAATAATTTACAGCATTCATTTAAATATTCATTTCACTGAAACAGTCATTTACACCTCTATGGTTGACTGATCCATTCCTATTTGAAGATCAATTAATCCATTGTTTAAACTCTATCTTATTTTGTACAGTGTTGTGTGTATATATTTACAGTCCCTGACAAAAGTTTTGTAAGGATTTGTTTTTTTATATTTTGTAGATAGAATATCTAGATATATTGAAATATGTATATATTGATTGATATATAGAATAGATATAGATATATGTATATTTTATAGACAGACTATTTCTATCTATTTTGTAGAAAGACCTACTATTAACCTGACTTTTAATTAATCAATCGGTGTTAGAAATAGCTCCTATAAAAAGCTAAACCCTACCAAATGATGTTTAATGCATTGAAATTAATTAGTTTCACAAAAAAAAGATTTATCATTTAATCAAGACTGAAAGATCAGATTTTGGCAAGACAAAAGTTTTGTCGCCTATACAGAAATTGAACAAATTTACTGCAAATACAAAAAATATGTCAGCAAAGTGGTGCTGACAGTGGTGCTGTGAGATCCAAATTGAATATCTTGTATGACTTCCATGAGCTTGAAGGACTGCATCCATGTGGTTTGGCAAGGATTCATACAGGAATTTTAATTTTAAGTAATCGGGAATACAAAAAAAGCAGTCTTGCATGCCTCCCAGAGTTTATCAATATTCTTTGGTTTCGTCTTCCATGCTTCCTCTTTCATCCTACCCCACACATGCTCAATGATGTTCATGTCTGGTGACTCGGCTGGCCAATCCTGGAGCATCTTCTTCGCCTTGAGAAACTTTGATGTGGAGACCTCTTTTATGGTTGGGAATATAAAAGGTAGTTAAGATTTCTTGCTATTTCAGACTATTGATGTTGCCTTCCACCCTGCAGATCTCTCGCACCCCCCCATACTGGATGTAACCCCAGACCATGATATTTCCGCCACCAAACTTCACTGTTTTCTGGATGAATCTCAGATCCATGCAGGTTCAGTAAGTCTCCTGCAATATTTGCAGTGACTGTGGTGTAGTTCAATTCATTTTGTCCCAATCAATTGTTTTCTTTGAAATTGGCATTTTTAATTTAGTTTAAAACTGAACTATACCAAACACTTCTCAGACGGTGCGTGTCTTCAGGCAGTTTTAATACCTTGTTATTAAAGTCCTCCCTTGAGGGGATGTAAAGACAACGGTTTTTATTAGGCTATAAACACACTTTTTTTATATTAACTTTTAAAATAGGGAAACTGAAACGACATAAGATTCTCAGACGTTTTTTTATTCCCCTCCTTCACAACACCACCCTCGATTCACACAAACATACCTGGGTATTGACACCCATATAAAACCCACTCATGTCCTTTTTATACACAGGGAGTGCAGAATTATTAGGCAAGTTGTATTTTTGAGGAATAATTTTATTATTGAACAACAACCATGTTCTCAATGAACCCAAAAAACGTATTAATATCAAAGCTGAATGTTTTTGTAAGTAGTTTTTAGTTTGTTTTTATTTTTAGCTATTTTAGGGGGATATCTGTGTGTGCAGGTGACTATTACTGTGCATAATTATTAGAAAGTTAAAAAACAAATATATACCCATTTCATTTACCAGTGAAACCAATATAACATCTCCACATTCACAAATATACATTTCTGACATTCAAAAAAAACAAAAAAAACAAATCAGCGACCAATATAGCCACCTTTCTTTGCAAGGACACTCAAAAGCCTGCCATCCATGGATTCTGTCAGTGTTTTGATCTGTTCACCATCAACATTGCGTGCAGCAGCAACCACAGCCTCCCAGACACTGTTCAGAGAGGTGTACTGTTTTTCCTCCTTGTAAATCTCACATTTGATGATGGACCACAGGTTCTCAATGGGGTTCAGATCAGGTGAACAAGGAGGCCACGTCATTAGTTTTTCTTCTTTTATACCCTTTCTTGCCAGCCACGCTGTGGAGTACTTGGACGTGTGTGATGGAGCATTGTCCTGCATGAAAATCATGTTTTTCTTGAAGGATGCAGACTTCTTCCTGTACCACTGCTTGAAGAAGGTGTCTTCCAGAAACTGGCAGTAGGACTAGGAGTTGTGCTTGACTCCATTCTCAACCCGAAAAGGCCCCACAAGCTCATCTTTGATGATACCAGCCCAAACCAGTACTCCACCTCCACCTTGCTGGCGTCTGAGTCGGACTGGAGCTCTCTGCCCTTTACCAATCCAGCCACGGGCCCATCCATCTGGCCCATCAAGACTCACTCTCATTTCATCAGTCCATAAAACCTTAGAAAAATCAGTCTTGAGATATTTCTTGGCCCAGTCTTGATGTTTCAGCTTGTGTGTCTTGTTCAGTGGTGGTCGTCTTTCAGCCTTTCTTACCTTGGCCATGTCTCTGAGTATTGCACACCTTGTGCTTTTGGGCACTCCAGTGATGTTGCAGCTCTGAAATATGGCCAAACTGGTGGCAAGTGGCATCTTGGCAGCTGCACGCTTGACTTTTCTCAGTTCATGGGCAGTTATTTTGCGCCTTGGTTTTTCCACACACTTCTTGCGACCCTGTTGACTATTTTGAATGAAACGCTTGATTGTTCGATGATCACGCTTCAGAAGCTTTGCAATTTTAAGAGTGCTGCATCCCTCTGCAAGATATCTCACTATTTTTAACTTTTCTGAGCCTGTCAAGTCCTTCTTTTGACCCATTTTGCCAAAGGAAAGGAAGTTGCCTAATAATTATGCACACCTGATATAGGGTGTTGATGTCATTAGACCACACCCCTTCTCATTACAGAGATGCACATCACCTAATATGCTTAATTGGTAGACAACATGCATGAAGAGGATGATGTGGACAAAATACTCATTTGCCTAATAAGTCTGCACTCCTTGTACATAATGTACAATAAAAAAATAAATAAAAACAAAACAATACACACACATGCACAGCACATGAAGGGATGAGGAGGTTAGATATATTGAGGGGGTGGGTGGGTCTGAGAACACATTGTTCTCAGAAATTTTTTTAATGCGGCTGTATAAGTCTCTTTTGCTGCACTCCCCAGCCCAGGTCCGGCTCTTCCGATGGAATTTTCGAAGGTCCTCTTTAAAGGTCTCATGACGCATGGGTCTATAATCCTGGGATTCACACGCATCCTGAGAGGTGCGGGGGGGATAAAAAGTTAATTCAAGTAACATATCTGAACTTTTACAGTGGGCTAGATTGAATTGTTATTTTATTGTAGTCTTATTCTAGCATCATTTGCATCATTTAAGTAATCAAATAGAGCTTGGCAATAAAATTAATTCACTAATGCAAAGAGAATAAAGGGACTTAGCAAATGAATGCTAATATACTGCTTAGAAAGAAACAAGTGGAACCCTACTTCTCCCACATAATAACATTAAAAAATAAACCATGAAGCAGATAAAACAAGGTGCATACAAACCTGGTGCAGTGGGAAAAACTCCTTGTAGCCCCCTTTCAAAATGTAGAGTTCTGGGTAGTAGAGGTTTGGGTATTCGTTCAGGGTTCTGTCCCTCTCGCGCACGTAACGGCACATCCTGGGACCACGTTCCGAGGAGAACTCGCAGTGGAACACCACCACCACACGCTTCCCATGACACGTTGGTCCGATAGGTGCCTTTAGCAGGAAGTCTTCAATTTGGTCCTCCTGATGCAGGTTCAGCGCCCCCTGAAACAAAAGCATGCCCTGTGAATGAGGCAGGCGTGAACTCTGGGAAAGCACATGCAGTGCAGTGGCAGCCAATTAAACACAGCTATAAAAAAGCACCCGAGTCCGGTGATTAATTAGAAGGGTCAACCGCTTACGTGAGGTTAATGGTCTTGCTCTGGGGCGAAAGCAGAGCAACCCGTTTTGAAATGTGTGAAGAAACGGACATGCAGTAAAAAAACAAAAAAACAAAACAAAAAAAAAACTTCTTACCTTAATGTCCCCCCCAGCAAACTCTCCATAAGATGGTCAAAACAGCCTTTCAACGCAGCAACCATCTGAAATAGTTAATTCCAGTAAATAAAGACTGCATGCAATAGTTGTGGGTCTTATATATACACACATTATTATAACCTCACCATCTCAGGAGTGATATATTTCAGATCTTGGTGTTTACCCTCCACTGTAGGCAGAGCAAAGGGCTGTAGAAACACACAAAACAGACATTACAAGAGGTCAATCCACCAGAAAACAACAAAGTAAGGTCACGCCCAGAATGTGTACGGGTGTTCGATAAACACATGAAAAACCAAGGGAATGTTCCTCACCTTGGTGAAGTCTCCACTGACATTGTTTGATTCACTGTCCAGCATCTGCTCAATCTCTGTTAGACAGAGTGGCTTTGATCTTTGAACCTGAGACAAGAAAATAAAGAAAAGATAAATGATAAATGAGTCCATTATGGGGAGGGATTGAGGATCTGTAGTTACAGAGTTATATATTACTTACAGTTTGGAAGGGTCTGACTTCATGCATCATTGGAATGTATGTATCAGCTAAGATCCTCCTCCTCTTTACTCTGACAGGTGTATTCTCATTTGGTGGTGCCACCCTTTTTAATTGAGACCATGCCTGTGGATTGGGCATTGAGGGAGAGCGGAAAAGCCCATGTGGTCGACAGTGAATCACAGGCTACAGTCCAGGACGACAAAGATGTAGAGTCAGAATCTACAGAGGATTCAAAAGAATCAAACAGTAAAGAATCAAAGCATGTCTCACCGATCCAGGATCTTCAGCTGGTTCATCAGTCACCAGCGGAGCAGTGAGAAGACTGGCCAATCGCACTGGAACATTGGAGTCACTCTGAAGAATTAAATGTCATTTTAAGGATTACACAGAACTGTTTTAGTATGAAACATTAGTACATTTATTTAGCTCATACAATCCCCTGGACAGACACACACACCTGTACGTTCTCTTTGTCTGCAATACTGAGAGCACGTGCACGACCAAAGATGCCACAGCGCTGAGGGTCTGGGTCTTTCCTCTTCAGAGTTGGACTCAACCTCATAAGCTGTACCTGCAACAAATATATCATATAAATTACACTTGACTAATAACTATCCTAACAGAAAACTATACAAAAGCTATAGAGCTGTATAAAATAATCATGGTTTGGTTGACAACCTACCGGTAGGGAATTAATCCTTCCGATGGGCATCTTATTGCAAGAATGAGGTGAGTGGGGTGAAACAGCACAAGCCTCACTGGTCTTTTGAAGGGCTCTTTCAAACCTGAAAAAAAAAACCAAAAAAAAAAAACAAAAAAAAAAACACATTACACAATGCTGTACACAATGGTGGCCCAACACGAAAAGTGTGCCAGACCACAAGCCATCGATGTATGAATATCCGCACCAGACCACCCCTCAAGATGGACTGGATGGGCTATAAAGCAGACCATCATAAAAAGTGTAACATGCATGATATGTACATCACCTCCACCATGCCCCCCCACCCATTACCGGACAGCCATGACTTTAATGAACCTGACTACATAAGAGATGTGGGGTGGGGGGGGCAGATTCCTTAAACTTACGTCAACTCCATATCATCTGGATCTGGGGAGTCGAGACCAACACCTAGAGAGGAACATAAAGAGCAAAATCAGCATTAAAAAAAAAAAACAATCTCATTTGAAATAAAAATTCAGACCCAGCCTGCCTGCACACGACAGACACATACCTGAATCAGATGAGGCATTAGAAGCAAATGAAGGGATCTTCACAAGCCGAGCTTTTTTCCGCTTGAGGGTTTCACATTGACTAAAAAGAGAAAAAGAAGCATTAACTATTATATGAAAAGCCAACACGATCAGATAGAAGACAACACGAGGATAGCGGCTAATAGCCTTTAGAAACTGTACCTTGAGAGATCTGCCAGGTTGTTCTTGTTTTTGGACAAATTATTGTCGGGGGACAGCACGTCCACGGGTCCAGCGGGGGAGAAGAACAGATTCCTCACACACGAGGAGCCCGTGGACACCAAATCCAGCAATCCGACTCTTCCGCCAGGCCTGTGGCGGAGGTGAGGGCTGTCCGGGCTGAAGTCGCAGCAGTGGGACAAATCCATGTCAAATCTGCCTTCTGAACGCAGTGTCTCAAGAAAATGAGATTACGACGCAATCGGCGGCAAATTCCTGTGAATTAGTTTAAGTCGCGCTGGCGACGAAAACCGACACGAAGTAAGCGCGCTATCGGTCCAGATTGCAAAGCAGTTGAAAATAAAACAAATTAACCAATGCTCCCAGAAGCGGCAAACCTCCTGACCAATAGCAGACACTGTTATTATCTTCTCAACCAATCACCACCGTGAGAAGAATGCAGAGGCGGAGGGGGTGACAGACAGAATCGACATCCAATCAGAAGCGGGCATATGACAGCTGGTGCGAGCCATTGTCCAATCAAAGCTGAGGGTTGGGTGCATAAAAATCCGCGTAAAAAACATTGACAGATTTTCCCGCGGAACGTTTCAAGCTGCGACTGGACCAACCCCGACGCAGGCCCATCAGCCAATAGTTTTAGTTGCGGAAACATTTCATTTAAACACGACACGCTGTCTTTCAAGATTCGCTATACATTACATTTAATTTCACAATGGCTAATTCAAACATTTAGGTTTTGCGCAGGATACAGTTAAAAGAAACGTTGTTTTAATATACATATAGGCAAATGATTTCTAATTTTTGATTCATGATAAAAAAAAAACCGAGGAATAAAAAATTATGTAGAAAATATTTTTTTTATGACCTACCAATATGTATCTGCATGCTAACCTGTGTGTGTGTCTTCTGTTTTTCAGAGTGTTGAGTACACGAGTATCATATTTTAAACAGAAAATGTGCCCAGCGTGTTTCACTGATCACAAACATCCTCCTCCTGGAGGATGTATGCAAGCATGTGTAAGGGCATTAAGCGATTGATCCACTCTTAGGAATGTCATAAATGTGTGTGCTATGAGTGTCTTGTGTCACGCTTTGTCATTGTTTGCAGCCCAGCCAGTTTGTAGGTTGTCAGTTTTTTCACAGTCCAGTTTGTGGTTAAAATATAGCACCTCTGTCTGTTAGCATGAGACAACCAAGACCACCAGTGTAAGAGTCTGTCCACATGATGGCTGTCACCTCTTAATAAAACGCAATACAGTTTTCCTTCCAAACAGCCCCCTTCGAATGTGTGAAAATGCATATCAGCTGATGCAAACCACCCAAGGATTAAAATACAGTTTAACTACAGGCCTCAACCAGTAAACTACCACTTTTACCCCAAGAATGTGTACATATACAAAGGATACCAAAGTATTATTTCATGTCCATACATATTTTGAGAGCTGCAAGTGATTCTTGTAAGTAGTTTGAACACTATGATTGGAAATCATTTATGTTAGTACTCAATAAAAGGTTTAGATATCTCCTGCTGAATGGAGGCTGGTAAGGCAGAACTGTTTTGAAGGTACAAGGGTTCCAGGGAGATCCTGAAACTATTTCCATTGTTGCTGAGAAACAAAGAAGGAAAACAATATGGTGTCAGTGGTATGTCTGAGGAACTGCCTAAAGCTACTCCCATCTTCTGAATAAGGATGGAAACTATGTCCTGGTCAATTAAGAGATCCCAGTAAATGTATGTATGGTATTAAAAATATCGGTTTGTATTGCTGCTTGGACAACATATCTGGGATCTGTGATGGGCTAAAAACCACTCCCCAGTCTGCAACATTGTCGTATCCCCATAGCTCACGAACCGTAAAGTTAATTTTGGAGGACTGTGTTGCACTGCTTGTCAGTGTTTTGAACAAGAAAAACCACATTGTATGATTCCTTGCCATTAAGTCATATAAGCAATGGTACATATAGGACATCTATTGGATTCTGTACATTTACCATACTGTCATGGCCAACACACCTTCAGCCCACCGGAGAGCGGTAGATCAGCCGGGAGACATCGACCCGGAAACGGAAATGAGAGCGGGCAGCGCTTTTGTTATGACATACTGTATGTTGAAATCTGTTCCTTTAAAAAATCTGGACACTCCTGCCAAAGACACTAAACATGGTGGTGATTTTCACTGCCGTTTCTGCTAATAATGGGACTAACCTTATCAACAGCAACATTCCCACTGATTATTATGACAAAAACAGTTGCCAGTGCAGGATTATAGTGTAACACTAATGTAGCGGATGGAAGCAATTTGGGGAAGTGCCTCACTAAATGCACTTGGCTTTCTCATAAGGCTGTGAAACGAATGACTTGGATTATGGCCATATGAGAGCCTCATAACTCCTATCACGGCAGACATGGTTCTGTGAGGCTGCTACACAGGTGAACTGATAGCACAGACTAAGAATGGTTGATTCTTTTATTATAACTAAAGATATATCAGATATTCAGTATACAATAACGCAATAAACTGTGTTATAGTGTAAACCTGATCCTGGAACTCAGTTTTTAACTTTACACTCACGCTGGTGGCAAAGTAATATTCATTAAAGGGCAATATTCACGCTGTCTTTATCTCGGCAAAGGAGAAGTGCTCACCAACAGAGATTTAGACAGATTTGTGAACAATATTTGAGATTAAAGAGTTTTATGTGTAGGTAGAAAACGTTTCAGGTCTTTGAGTTCAGCTCATGAAATATGGGAGCAAAAATATAAGTGCTGTGTTATATTATTGTTCAGTGTACAGTCCCTGACAAAAGTCGCTTATTTTTTTTGTAGAAACACCTACTATTAATCTGACTTGTTAATTAATCAATTGGTGTTAAAAATAGCTCATACGAAAAGCTAAAACCCTACCAATGATGTTTAATGCATTAAAATTAATTAGTTTCACTGAAAAAAAGATTTGTCATTTAATCGAGGCAGTAAGGTAAAATTTTGGCAAGACAAAAGTTTTGTTGCCTATACAGAAATTGAACAAATTTACTACAAATACAAAAATATGTCAGCAAATTAAGTAGTGAGGCTGTGAGATCCAAATGTAATATCTTGTATGACTTCCATAAGCTTGACTCCATTCATGTGGTTTGGCAAGGATTCATACAATTTAGGTTATGAGGGTATCAGGAATAGCAAAAAAAAAAAAAGCAGTCTTGCATGCCTTCCAGAGTTTATCAATATTCTTTGGTTTTGTCTTACATGCTTCCTCTTTCATCCTACCCCACACATGCTCAATGATGTTCATGTCTGGTGACTCGGCTGGCCAATCCTGGAGCAACTTGATCTTCTTCGCCTTGAGAAACTTTGATATGATAAGGAAGTATGTGATGGTGCACCATCCCGCTGCAGAATTTGACCTCTTTTATGGTTGGGAATATAAAAGGTAGTTAATATTTCTTGGTATTTCAGACTATTGATGTTGCCTTCCACCCTGCAGATCTCTCGCGCACCCCCATACTGGATGTAACCCCAGACCATGAATTTTCTGCCACCAAACTTCACTGTTTTCTGGGTGAATCTCAGATCCATGCGAGCTCCAGTAGGTCTCATGCAATATTTGCAGCAACTGTGGTGGAATTCAACAGAAGATTCATCTGAAAAACAAGACTTGTGCTTGACAAGGTCCAGACCCAGAAGCTGGCAGAGATGATCCACAGCCAGCTGAGAATGACTTAACCTGGTGACCCCTTAGGTGCCTATTGCACCGAATCCGGCATGAATACATTTCTAATCACCCAGAGCTTCCACTGGTTCAGAGTGGGTGATTAGAACCCTTCATATGTCAGACTGTGGGCAGCACAAGGCGTCATGCATTGTTTGACGATGTGTATGCTGCTTGTTTTTTGTTCTGTTTGTGTATTCTGTTTTCCGGCCACTGTGCCCGTGTTTTCTTTTCTTTTTTAATTAAAATACTACGGTTTACCCACTTTTACGGTCAGCATTACATACAGGACCACTTCTGCTTGTAGACACTAAGCCATAAACTTTCTCCATAACATGAGTGCATGTAATTCACTGACAGGATATAAAATGTGCAAAATAACCTTGTGCTGTTTTTTTTATATTTATACTTCATGAACGGTTCCTAAAAGTTACTCACGTAAGTGATATGTTTAGTAATATAAAACACATCATGTTCTTCTGATTAGTAAACGAAATGTTCTTCTATAGCATTAGTGTAATTACTTACACAACTGTGTGGTATGACTATGACTGATATGATTAACAGCCGCAATGTAACAGTTCATGCCTTGTCTTGAAAAAGCGTACGAATAAAATCTGTTCTTTTTACAGGAACTGACAAAATATTTAAAACCACTGAAAAAAAAAAAGTATTTGTGTGTTCCTCAAAACTTTTGCCCATGACTGTAGTACAGTTAGTATATGTAGTTCAGTTAATATCTTTTAATTATTTGCGGTTCGTTTTGACCGCAGCATTGATAACAGACGAGTCCGTTGTGAAAGGTTTGACAACATTTGACTTAGTGAAGGTGAAGTTATTGTCATTGTGAAACACTGCAGCACAGCATACGGTGACACGACGAAATGTTACCTCTGCTTTTAACCCATCAGCCTTGGTGAGCAGTGGGCAGCCATGACAGGAGCCCGGGGAGCCGTGTGTGGGGCACCTTGGCGGCTCGGGATTCGAACAGCCAACCTTCTGTGGTTCGTTTCCTTACCCGCAAGTGTAACTACATTTGTTAAAATATGAACAGATATACAGATATAAAGCTGGAATTCGTTTAATTTCGTCCGCGTCTTCAATAGACGAACGCGTCCGGACTCAAAATCAATTTATTCCTTTTAACCTAAACCTGCATGTTAATTTTAATGGTCAGCAAGCAAGTTTTCAATCGCGTAACAAACAAACATGACGCGCTGTCTCAAAGTTACTAAAGAACACAGTGCTCTATATCTGACCAATCACAGCAGTTATCGGAAGTGACGTAATCTAAACGGACCAATCACAGCGACCGCAACACTATAAAAGCATCTGCAGTTAGCGCTCGGGTCAAATTCAGTTTTAATTTCTGTCGAGTTCTGCACACATGGATATGCATTTGTACAATTGGACGCGGTCCATTACAGGTCAGCTATTCACAGTGATTCTTGCGAGAGCCGCGGATCTTCCGCCCACCATGTTTATGCCCCGCTATCTGCGTCCAGACTGGGATACATTGAATGAAATCAACCCGGACCGAATAGCCAAAGAAAAGGATGTCCGTAAAATGATTGATCATGTGGACATGATCACGTTCTGCAACCTCGAAACTGGGTGTTGCAGAAAATGCCATAGTCCATTAGACATTAGCATAACCAATTTCATCAAAATGGCCCAGTTCACCATGGAGTATCTGCTCCACATTTCAGACTCTGCGAGTAACACACTGGGGAAGACTGAGCAGGATCATGATCTCCAAAACGAATTCATCAAGACCTTCAGAGCTAAGACAATGGAGGAGCAGCATTTTATTGCTCTCCATCAAAAGAGGATCATAGAACTGAGGGCAGCGTTCAAGAAGAAAAAAGCCTCCAATGTTGTGAGAAGCACCCAAAAAGAGGCCTTGCTTGAAAAAGTGGAAACTCCTATTGAGGATAAACAGGAATCACCGGAGAACAACCACTACCAGATGACCAGCAGCTCAAACAAGAGAAGATTCAATGCAAGAAATGTCACCGGCACGCTCATTCTTCTGGCTGCTGGAGTTTATGGCATCAGAAAACTGAGCAGCTGTAACAGCCCTTATTTCTTTCTTAGCCCAATGCCACATAGATTAGGTTTTGGTGGGTTTTGACAGGCCCTCACGTAGACATCCATCGCACCTTTCTGCAAAGTCTTGTCCTAAAGACCTGTATTAACAAATATGATGTATGCTGCAGAAGTTCATGTGATGGCATGCTGGAACCAGCAGTGTGAGGTCCCCACAGTGTGTTTAGGAAACAAACTAGATCTCTAATTTTCTCTAAATGTTGATTTAGTTTTATATATGAATAAAAGCACATAACAAATATATATTATTCAATATGAATGTGTTTTTGCACCACATACAGCCATAGTCTATTGTACTAGTGTAAATAGTACTATACAAAAACACATCAAAATTCCAGGGCTTTGGATGCGGCGGATTATTTTCTCTTTAAATAGCACATTGAGCAATAACTACACTTCCTAAGTTCAATCGTACAGTTGGTTTATATAGGGTTAACGACCGAAGAGAACATTTCATAAAGCAGTAAAGAATGTGAGAATTTTCGCTGAAAGAGTAAAAAAAACAAAAAACAAATGAAGTAGAGAGCGACATTGTGGCCAAAAGAAGGTTACACATAAATAATATTTAATTTGACAGTCACTGTAGACTTTTCATACAGGTTTAGGAATACATGCCAGAATATATATAAAAAAAACAAAAAAACTACTACTTCTGGGATAAGATGTCAGGATCACACCATGTCCACCAGCTTGAAGCAGTTCTTCTGTTCGGTCGGGACAATGTTAATGAAAGTCTTAAACAGAACAGCACCTTTAGGCAACTTTGGGATCATGTCTGAAGCCTCACGACTGCGAGGTGAAGGAACGTAGACCTCTTTGGTGAACCTGACTATGCCGTCCTCGAGGGCGTATAGTGTGTTGTTTGTCCCGATGCCAACCTGCAAACATAAAAGCCTTATCAGTTGGTGTATATAAACACCATCATGATAAAGTGTTCAACATTCAGGGGGAAAATGAGGTGCAATTTAATATAAATTCATTTCTTACATGGGCTCCGGGATGCCACCGCATCACTCGCTGCGTTGCCAAAATGTTGCCAGCATGTGCAAAGTGTCCTGTAAAAATAAATGAATATTACATACATATTTTCATTCGTAAACCTTAGTACCTTCAAATATAGTTTGAGAGGTAGTGTTAAAAAAAAAACTCCTGCCCTGCCGCATTATTTTCCTGGCATCTGTTGTAACTAAAAGCTTATTGACTGCTTCACTACTTAAAAAAAAATTGTTAATATTAATTCTGTGTGTGTGCATGTATGCACACACCTCTATACAGAGGTATGTGTTTAATTCTCTTAAAGGAAAACACATGAAGGGCAACTCATCACGCATCTGTTTTGATCAATGTCTTGCTCACACACCAAATCTATTGCTATATATAACACACACACACACATAAAAGACCCAGATTCAAACCCCACCTACTACCATTGTGTCCCTTAGCAAGACACTTAACCCTGAGTGTCTCCAGGGGGACAGTCCCTGTCCTCTGTATAAGGGTGTCTGGCAAATGCCGTAAATATACTGCACCAGCTGCATTGACTCTGGGGCACTGGTGGCCTAGCCGGCAAGGAAGTGGACCTGTAATCAGACAGTCAAGGTGCCACTGATCAAAACACACTGCTGATGGGTTAAGTGCAGTGTATCACAATGACAATCACTTCACTTTCTTTCTCAATACTCGCCAAAATTTTGCACTTTTGCATTCACATACAAATTATTTAGCACGGGAATGCAAAACCATTTCTTAAAAAAAAAAAGAAACGGCAAGACGAGTTGGAAGTGTCTGTGCATGCATGTGTAAAGAGATATGAAATATTTACCAAAATTGTCCACCCTCCACATCCATTAAATATTTTTTGTCCCATTAAGATGACGACCACCTCCAACACGCAGGTTTATATTTACAACATTTATGCAGAGCGACTTACAATCAGTCGTGACTGGGACAGTCCCCCTGGAAACACTCAGGGTTAAGTGTCTTGCTCAGGGACACAATGGTAGTAGTAAGTGGGATTTGAACCTAGGTCTTCTGGTTCATAGGCTACTACCACCCGTAGGTTTAAAATCTCCTCAGTTAGGGTGCAGTACCGTCTAATAACTTGTAGCCGTATCGACGTCCAGGAGACTTCCCGCCCAAGTTCTTACTGCTGCCGCCGGACTTTTTGGACGCAAACCGGGAACACACCGCGAGCGGCGGGGGGCATGGGAGCAGCATCCCTGCAACAGAACACACATGGCCGGAAACCTCTCACGCTGCGCGAACAAGTGCCGCGACGATTAAACCGCAAAAGTTACCTGCTTTAGTCTGACGCGCCAAGGACGCCAGCGCCGCCATCTTGAGTCACGTGGGGCCGCCGGATATCGCGTCACTAAAGCGGCTTCCGCTTCCCGCCCCGGGAAATACAGATGCCTGAACAGGAGACTTTCTTGTTTTTTTTAAATGTATTTTAATTAAATAGAAAACCACTTTATTCGAATTCAAACTGGTTGAAAAAGAAATCAGCTACCGAGGAACAGACAAACAGATTCGTTTGTGAGTTGTGGCCGGAATAACTATACTGGATTGTCTCCTTCCCAGTGGGTTTTTGAAATATGGGAAGGGGTTAAATGTGTTCAATTTCCATTTATTCAATACACCAAGTGAGCGCGACTGTCGGTAAAACAATAGAAATTTGCCGTGCTTTTAAAAAAAGTTTTCTATTGGTAAATCTATTCGATTAGCTACCGTAACAAACGTAATATTTACAATGTGTGCAAAGAATGATCGATACAGCAATATATCGTGATGTGGTGTTGTATCGATTCGGAGACATCAAATATCGATATTTTTGTATACATAAATATGGTGCTGACTCAGTCCTCTACAAACACCACACCAGCCTTATTATACTGGACCGGGCACTTAAATATCTTCTTTTCAATCTTCCGCATTGTATCGTAAAGCTTTTTTTGTCTGTTAGTTCAGTGTGATAAAATGCTAAGATAATACAGTTAAATTCAGTTCCCAGTTTTGTTATTAATGTAATGCCGTACACCAAGATTGAACACAGCATCTTGTATTTCAGCTCAGTTTTTTACATTTTCAGTGAACTGTAGAATATCGAAAATATGCACAGTATCACAATATATTGTAATATAACCATATCATCATGACCCATGTATGGTAATATGTATCGTATTGGGAGATCCTTGGCAATACACACCCCTACAAAGAATCATGTCCTTTAGCATCAAGTACAATTGGTATCTAGTATGTATTTGGTAGAGCATGTTTTCATCTTATCGTTAAAACCACGCAAGTTCTTGTGCTCACCTGCCAGCCATAAGTACAGAGCAATGCCCTAGTTTCATTTATTGTCTAAATGTCTTTTTTTTTTTTCTTTGCCCAGAGTACATCTGAGACGGTTATTATTCATGGCGACCAACTCCAGCGACTCGGAAGACTTTCCGGTTTTTGATTTTTTGCAACCCAGGAGTGGCCTGCCGACCAAACCTGACCTGCTGGTAGTGAATGGCTCTGACAGCGAGATGCCACCCACCCGCTTAGCCGTTGCCGAAAAGCCTGCCGTTCTGCTCATCAGCAGTGAGAGCGAGGAGGAGGATTTCATTCCGCTTGCCGAGAGGCTCAGGCAGCGACAGGAGAGCCTGACAGAAGGCCACCCCTGCACCACAAATGGCGGTTCAGCTACTGCACTTTCATCCCAACATAAAACAGCCTCGGCTCCGTCTGAGGGCTACGCGCACATCAGCACACACAACCCAGTCCGCGCCCCAAAAGAAACGTCGGCGCCCTGTCCAGAGAACATCGCTCAGCCTGCAAAGAGGAAAAGAACCACGGCAGAAACCGAGGCAGCGCGTCTGGAGGCTGTGAGGAGGAGGGCCGAGAGAGAGCGACAGCAGGAAGAGAAGGAGAGGCAGAAGATGGAGAAGAGGACTCAGGCCGAGACGCTGAAAGCCATGAAGCCAGAGGAATGCCTTAAATACATGGTGGTGTCAGTAGACCCAGGTCTGTTTGGTCCATCCACAAATTCACACTATTATCAGTTCTGCTTGATCAAATATTATACTTAATTATTAGTTTGATTAGTAATTTACACCCTAGGGCATTCTAAAATTCTTCTAAAGATCATTGTGGGTTAAAAAGTCACAGTTTTCTTTCACTAATGACCCACTAATTAATAATGAATACATTTATCTATCCATTCAATTTCCAAATTCCCATCTCGACCCTGTTATTATAGAATAAAAGTGTTTATATGTACTTATTTTGGATGTAATATATACCCTTTATTTCAGATTTTCTTGGATATTGTTTTTTGTTATTGACATGATTTACTACTTATGATTATCCCCAAAATGCAAGGCAGAACAGAATAGTCTAATACTGCTCTCTAGTGGTCAAATCAATATCACATTGAATCTATGTTTTTTAAACCATTGAACCTGTTGCAACAGGAGGGTATTCCTAAACCATGTAAAACATTGACTGTCGACTCGTGTGTTTTTGACCCTGCTCCTGATGAAACCAGTATTTTCACACCAAACACTCAACAGCACTGTGAAATGGACCAGGATTTGGCCAGGGATTTGAGGGTAGGCTTATCCCAGCTAACCATACACTGATGTACCGTTGCAGCGCTGCTGCAGCTGGAAGGGGGAGGGGCCCTCCTGACGTCGTTGCAAGAGCTGGGCTGTTGCTGTGCTATCGAAAAACAGCCGCTGCCTCGCAGCATCACCTGGGCCAGAAGGTCTCCCAACACACAGGTGAGAACCACACACAAGCACATGCTCAAACGCTGTCAAAAAGAATTAATATTTAGAATTTGATTTAGAATTCTAAATAAAATTTTGAATTAGAATATGTTACCCCTTTATTACAAACACTTTCCGTTAAACATCCTGCATATTTTTTTTTCCTGGGACAACATATAATGACCGATATGTGTGCTATCCTAGTGGGCTAGACACTCGCCTATGAACCAGTTAACCTCGCAGGTTCAAAACCGCTTATTACCAATGTGTGTCCAGTGTCTCCTGGGGGACTGTTCCTGTACTTACTCTTTGTAACTCGCTCTGAATAAGGGCAAAAATGTCAAGGTAAATCAATGCGAAATCCAGCAGATACATATTATTACAAGTATAGAGTATAAGGCTACTACCACCTTAAATGTCAACCCCCTAGTCAGGTTGAACAGTCATAGAAGTTACCCGTGCAAACAGATGGGTCAGAGGTGGCCTAGCGTTTAAGGAAGCGGCCCCGTAATCAGAAGGTTGCCGGTTTGAATCCCGATCTGTGAAGGTGCTACTGAGGTCAGGAAACCCAAAAATAAAAAGTCCCTTACTAGTAGAATGAAAACGCAGGTCTGGTCTTAATCCACTGCACCACCGACTGCCCAAAAGTACAGTGAAGCTGCCATATCACAATGACACTCCTTTCCCTGCTGTCTGCATTCCGCCTGAACTCCATTCACAACATGGCAAGGCAGAATAGAATAGTTTAATATTGCTCTCTAGTGGTCAAATCAATATCACATTGAATCTATGTAAACCATTGAACAAAGCTGTTGTAACAGGATGGTAGTACTTAACCATGTAAAACATTGACCGTAGACTCGTGTGTTTTTGACCCTGCTCCTGATTAAACCAGCCAGAGTATTTCCACCCCAAACAACACTGTGTTGTACGAGACATGAGGTGCTCTAGGAGCAGGAGCACTGTGAAACGGTGCAATGGACCAGAATTTGGCCAGGGATTTCAGGGTAGGCTAGTAAAATGAAAACGCAGGTCTGGTCTTAATCCACTGCACAACCGACTGCCCAAAAGTACAGTGAAGCTGCCATGTCACGATGACACTCTTTTCCCTGCTGTTTGCATTCCACCTGAACTCCATTCACATTTTAACATGGTCTGAAAGTATTCATGCAAACATAGTCAGCAGAGTTCCCACAGGTCAGAGAGTTTCCTGGCCATTGACCCAAAATTTCAATGTTTTGTTCCTCAAGCCACTTAGTTATCACTTTGGCGATATGGCACGGTGCTCCATCGGGCTGGAAAAGGCCTTTTTCTTCACCAAACTGTTCTTGGATGGTTGGAAGAAGTTGCTGGTGGAGGAAG